>NC_087438.1:34506171-34809687 GCF_036321535.1 Camelus dromedarius
AGAAGGGAGAAGCAGGGAAGGAAGCAGACAGGTTGGGCCCTGAATTCAGGAAAATAGAGATAATTAGAGTCGCAGCCCAGAATTTAGAATTCTTCCAGAAGTGGACACCATCAGCAAGGTCTGTATTTCCACCTAACTTAAACCTTCTAATGGGGGTCTTAACCTCACATCTTTATATGTATTAAAAGACAACTTTCAAAACAAAGGTAAGAATCGTAACCCTCATATAGATTTAAAATGCTGGTTAAAGGATTTATTTTACTCTGTAGGGGAGCAGAATTTGCCACCCCAAAATATATTTCTTTGGCATATTGATTATTTTAAGCTGATTATTTTCCAAGAAACAGCAGACATGGGAAAAACTCTGAAAACTAAGCAGAAGCCTACCCTTTTGTAAGAAACATTCACATTTGTAAGGAAAATCTCCACTTGTAATGCTGTTTCCCTGGTTGTACCCAGAAGAGGGGGATGGCCTTATCTCCAGAAACTCTTATCAATGGAGAAGGCAGTGACTTAAATCTGCATAACAACCTTACCCTTGTTTACTATTCTTTTCCTGGTAACCTCACAGAACAGACTCTTCAGCCCTCAACATCCCCTTTTGTCTTTAGCTGAGGATGGTTTGTAAGGTGAGGGCTTCAGCAATTTTGGTGAATTACTCCGTTCTCCTGGGTCTCTCTCATGCATATATGTTATTAAACTTTTGTTTGATTTTCTGCTGTTCATTTCTCTCATGTCAGTTTCTTAGTCCTTCAATACTATCTCCAGTTAAAGACGAGAGATACTGTGGGCAGGGAGTTATGGAAGGTTATCAGGCAAAGTATCATAAACAAAGGTACGGTTGTAATGTAGATTTAGGTTCATTGATTAGTTTCTAGAGTTTTAGTCATCCCTCCTCTTCTGCTACAGGGAGGGAGACACCCTTACAAATGGAAATTTCCCTTATAAAATGTAAATGTCCCTCACAAAAGGGCAACTTCTGTTTTCAAAGGTTTTCCTTTGTTTACTGTTTCTTAAAAAATAGCCAGCTCAAGATAATCCTTATTGCCAAAGAGGCACGTGTTGAGGTGGCATATTCTGCGGCTCTTTACCACATAAACTTTCTTAAGTTTGCTGAAAATTTCACAAGGAATCTCAAATTGGATTTTTCAAAGCCTCTAGGAAGTCAATCCAGTAACTTGCCACCAGATTTCTCCTATGATACCTCTTAAATCGGGCAAATTATTTCCTTCTCAAAGACCCAAAATATTCTAAGGTCCTCAAAATATCCTGAGGTTCCTTACTATGTTAGAGAACTTTGTAAGCCCTCGTGCCAGACCACTTTCCATGGAAGAACTTTGGAAGAATTGGCTCCATAAAGTGAACTTTAATTCCTTAGAAATGTTTGGTCATACCTGAATAAATGAGCATCATCCTCAGCATGCCATTCCAGATAAGGTTTTGGTTACATAACCATTGTTTCCAATTATGTTCTAATAAAAAGGAAGACATAGTGTTATTGAACATATACATGTTGATTGAACATAACATGTACATATATGTATTGCCATGAAAATCAGAATATTCAACCAGAGTTCTTGAATTCTGTAGAGATCATGTAGGGAGAATAAGATATCATTTACAAATGATACAAGTTTTAGTTTACAAACTCTGTTAAATTGTAATGAGTTACAGCTACCTCAGGAGGAAAGGGAAAGAACTTACACATCCAGGAAATAGAACATTAAAAACAGTATCAAAAATATTCCAAAAAAAAGCTAGAATTACCTCATCAATTTATTCAGTCCTATATAACTAATTTTTGTTTCACTGGATCATAAATGTATCTGCTTCTTAAGTAGAGTCCTAGAAATTGTCTTCAGTCCACTGATACGGTTTTATAATTGTTTAAGTGATGCCATCAGAAGCCTGTACCCAAAAGTACCTAAAATAGTCCTTCTACACAGGGCTGAGACGGTCTCTTTTTTGTTGAAGACAAAGCTCTCTGCCTGTAGCTGTTTGCAAGAATTCTTAGGGAAGTAGTAGAGTAAAATTAAAAACCTATCCATAAATGATAAAAGACTTAAAATGGATGTAGTTAGCATTTACTGATGAATTTCAAAAGTGGAATGTATGATAGATCATAACAAGGATAATACAACTTAAAGGCATTCCAAAAAATGTTATAGACAAAACAACTGTACACAGTTAAGCCTGTTTTCAAAGAAAACAGTGAATATTCATCTAGTTTATAAAAACAGATGAATATAATCTTTACAGAGAAAAATCTTCATGTGACAGAATAATCCTGAGCCATAATATACTATGAATATACTGAACATATAAGAATATACCAAAAATATATCAAGTAAAAAGATTCCGTAAGTCTAGGGCAGGTCCTGAACATCTGTACATTAATAAAACTTCATAGATATGTGATATGGGTTCCCAGTTGACATATAGAAGAGCCAAACTAAAGAAGTAAAGATGCAAACAACTAAGTTAAGATTTTAAAAAGTAACTGAAATTGTGACTGATAACTTATACTGCTTTCTGTAACAGGCAAGGCAGCACCAGGACTCAGGTAACTAAAACCTATCAAGGACAGTGAGGGCATTGACACACCCCTATAGTTAGCATATAGCAACAATTTGTGAAATACTTACACTAATAACATTTTATCCATATATAGATTTAACCTCAGGATGGTTAAGCATCTCTTCTGACATGACAACTCTTCCCATGTAGCTCATCATTAGTAACAGATCAAATAAAACTAATTATTTTTAGCACTTCTCTTTTTACAGAGTTGAAAGACTGCATCTTTGAGGTTCCCCAGAGAGCCTGTGGAAAATCAAAGAGATGATTTTAGGTGCAAAGACATTCTGAATATTTTATTTTACATTTAAAATTTGACTTGGGGGAGGCAAAACCCAAAAATTTTCAATAGATTTGAACATTTAGGAAAGAATAGGATCATGGATGCCTGAGAGACTTTTTGGCTGCTCATTTTAAAGTGACAGTAAAGCTCATAAACGCAGAAGTTAACATAACGGTATAGAACATGAGCTCTTACATAAGTCATCAAGTACTTAAAATTAGCATAAAGGAGATAAAGTTATTCTGCTAAGCCACAGAATCTTTGCAGTCTAGGCAGATTAGACAAAAAGAATTACGGTTTATATTATTGGTGAAGGCAATATATTGTAGGTGAAGGTGAAATAATGAAACAAGCCCATCAAAATTGAGCAAACCTTGCTAAGATTTTAACACACTTTGTAGATTTTCAGACTTATTTTTCAGATATACTGTATCTAAGGCAAATAAAATTTCCTTTTTGCAAATCTTACATAACTTTCCGTACCCATTCAGATTTTGTCTTCACCATTCTTTCTCATTCTGAAACAGTTGTTTTACTTTAGGACCTAACTGTTCTCTTTCCCCTTAGTAAACAAGAACACATCTCATTACCTTGCATACAGAGTTATACCTCTCTGCCACCATTGCTACCAGTAGAGTTTCGTTTATATATACACTAAGTATTTCTTTGACCAAAGTTACTTTGATTTCATAGAAGAAACAGAGATCAATTGAAAACTGTTACACGTAAGCATTTTATAGACTAGCAAAGCTCATAAATACACATAACACAACTTTCCACAACTGTGTGCATTCTTTATAGTCCAACTTCTCCAAGTGGCAAAAATGAACATGTCCATTAACAAGCCCAAAGATAAAGCCTCACTACAGCATATAAAAATAAGAAGCAAAAGTATATAAATTTTTTTTAGTAATTAATGGCTCAGTATTTTATTGCAGAAATGATCTTGGTATCTAATATTCATTAATATTTAAGGTTTTATGTTAACTCAGGTTCTTGGAAATCCATTTTCAAGGTGACATCCCACAAAACATTAATTACTGTGAAATAAAATTGTCAGAATAATGAATCGTTGTGGATAAACAGATTTATATTTTGCAGAATTGTAAACATTAAACAGAAGTAATGTCAGCTTATTCGATTAGAAAACTTGTATAAGTTTAGAAAGAACATACTCAAGTAGAGTAAAATTCTGTGCTTGTGTTACATTATATATAGCTGTTTCTATTAAACAAAAATTATTAAATTTGCCATTTGCCAAAAGTTTACTTATATTATCTGAACTTGAATTCTTAAGTGTTTGGTAGGTTCTGTAAGAATACTTTTTAAATCTAGCACATTGAAAATATTAGAAGTTTAATTTCCTTATTTTAGGAATATTCTACTTACACAAGCATGTATATTCTTTGTAAGCCAATCAGAACAGAACCTCTTAAAGAGATTTTTATATCTGTTAATTTCATCTGGAGGTAGAAAAACTTTACCCAAACACATAATAAGAAAAGACCTTTCTGAATTAATAGACATAAAGTCACACAAAGAATTTATAACTTCAATTCTAAAATTTCAGCCATGAGTTAATAGTAAACACAGAATTAAAATATTCACTGGTCCATACCAAAGAACTGTTCTTTTCTCAGTGAGTACAACTTCTTCATTTTTTTTTGAGATCAAATAGAAAAGATTAACAAACCAGATTTTGTGTCTTTTCTCACCCAACAGAGAATGGATTTCTAAAACCATTAGTCCATTTAAAGGAATCATTAAATGATCAGCCCATGAAATCAACTTCCCAAACAGTAGAGAACAAAATTAAAATTAGAACAATGAGAGAATCAGCAAAGTTCTTATATAAAGAAGACAAGAAAACACATGCCTGGGCTTAAAATAAGGTCTACCACTTCTGGTGAAGAAGGTTGCCTGGCTTTAGTGGTTGAACCTATTAGGCATCTCAGTAGGATCTACAAAATTAAAAAAAATATATATATATATATATATATATCCTGAAAAAGGTAAGATCATGACTTAATATGGATATAGGTGAACATGTGAAGAATTTATTTTACTCACAAAATAAGTGAGCCTGTCAAATGTTATAATCAGTTCAAAGGAAAAGATGATACGGCACAAATGTATGTAGAGTAAAAGAATGTTGAGATGAATTGGTTTTTCCAAGGCCAGGGGAGTCACCAGGTAGGGCAGAATTTATATCCATGCATTGTTGATTCTCATTATTCATGGTAGTTCTATAAAGTCACCACAAACACTAAGCTAGGGAATGCTGAAATACTGCTCTAGGGAAAATACAGAGCTAGATTCTTGTGAGCTTCTGGTCACAATACTTTGTCAGATGATCAATACATCATCTTGTTACGTGTGTTTCTGTTTAAAGACGCCTTATTTAATGTATTGAACTCAAGGCCAACAGCATTATACCTGAATGTCACTTATCTAACACAGATTATCGAACACATCACAGCCTTCTTGCACTTAGGAACACTAGAAAGCACTAAACCACTACACTTGGGGATCATTTTAAACAGTGAAATTACCAATAAGAACCACAAAAATGCAAAAAATGTAGCTGTAAATAGACCACAAAGAGGATACTTGTTTACAGTGTGAGAGCTGAAACAAAAGGCAGAGCGTTACCTTGTTTGACCTCAGCTGGAGCACGTGTTGGGTGGCTCAAAGTTTTCACTGCTCTGTGCGTGTCACGAATGACCATGGAAGCATCAGTATTGATTTTGGGTTTACAAATGAATTTTAGTGAGTAGGTGAATTCACAAATACAGAATCTGCAAATAATGGAGATTATTTGTACATACAACTTTCAGAATTGCAAAATAGCTCAAAAACAATGAACTATGATTGGTATGCTATAAACACTGCATAGTCTATATACTGAAGCACAAAATTTTTCTTCTCTGTAACTCTTCCCAATCCCCAGTCCCATGTACTGGCCATCTTATGGCTAGGGGAACGTTCAACTTGACTGCTAAGGAGAGACAGACAGACATGAATTCCTTAGATTCTCTGTTGAAATCTGAAATAAGAGTGTTATACAAGGTGGCTTAGTGAGGTTTTAGTATATTATGGGTTACATAGGACTCTGGAAATCCCTCTGCACAGACCACACCCCAGACCAATTACATCAAAATCTCTGAGACTGATTTTTGGACATCTATCATTGTTATGTAGTTTCTTTCTCTAGAAAAATGTATTCTGAATTTCTAATACTGGATTTTCAAATGTACTTTTGGAACACAAACCAGTTTGTTTTACGGCAAATTCTGAATAATGTGGCTCCAAAACAATACTGTATAGCCACTATATTATTTGAACAGATAAAATTTAAGGGGCCGATAACTATTACATCAAATGTTCCTTTTTTTTCCCCTCTTTTCTTTTAGGTTTTGCAACTGTGGCAAGTGTAGGGTGTTACTAATCCAGTTTTTATAATTTTTGTGGAAAGATTTGCTTTGCCAATGTATCCAAAATACATTTCTTCATAATATTTTCTAAAGGGAGATCTAAGATAATTTTAAATTATTTTGAATCTCCTCTTCTCTTCCAAAATATTAGATACTTGGGAATTTCAAATAGAGGAACTTTTAAAATGAAATTCCTGAAAAGCTGTATTTCTTCCTCTTCCCCACTTCAATTATATTTTAAGTTGATGCTTTGCTTTCATCCAGGCATAATATGGGTACATAGCCTGGTGAGGGATCTTGAAACTTTCCAAGTACCAACATACCTCACTTTGGCCTCCCAGTCTCTGCTATTCTGATCCCATGCTTTTGTTAGCAGTGACTGCCAGTTATCAGTTTATGCCAAATTATGTGATCATTCTTGCTTTATACACAAATGGACAGTAGGAAAAATCATTAAACAGTTCACTTCCAAATAATGTCAGAGTTTGCAATTAGGTTATAGGAGGAGAAAAACCTTTAACAGAACTTGAACCAGGGTTACTAGAGGTAACATATTTCACAGGCAGTAAAAACAATGAGTGTTTCTCTTTATTTTTGCATTACTTAACTGTAAATAAAATAATTCTGTTAATAAAAATGAATGGGATTTTCATTTGTCTCACACATGAAATTTATAAGTTAATTACTGGAATCCTGTTTTGTTCAGAGGCTTTTCTGTTTTTGTTTTTTGGTAACATTTGAAAAGATTATATCAAACACTCATAGTAAAATATCTCAATCACAGTCTGGAGATCAACAAAATAAATGGACATATTTCTGAAAAGGAAATTGAGCATAGGATATTAACAGATCACATTTTAAGTTTACTGGAGCATTTGCCAGAGGTATTTCTCTGATACTAGGGCTTAAAGTACAAAACATCTTTGTGAAAGCATTCCAGTGTGTGAAACAGCAGAGGGAATCAGCTTCTGATCATTTAGGTGCTGGTGGTTGGATTTGTGGTTAATCCATGCCATATGGCTGCTCTCCTCAGTAGGAAGTGACGGCAGCCCTGGGAGCTTTACCCCATCCCTGGGGCAGCTGCCTTGGACTCAGTTGCTTTGATCATCTTCTGTTGCACAGCTGGGAGGAGCAAGGACTGGTTTTCAGTGTCCCAACAGAACAACAAATGAAACCATTGTCACAGACTACACCTTGATGTTATACAAGCATTCTTCCGAGTGCAGATGTTTTCACTTCCATTAACTCATTCAGAAACTCAAGTTTATTTAAAAAAAAATAAACTTTAAGGTTGAAAAAGAAATTCTTAGGGAAATTTAAACATTTCACAAATACGATTCCATTCTTAAATGTCTTATTTCTTGCAACTTATATTATGTTCTAAGAACAAGTTTCAGATAGGAAGTGGAAGAATAAAATTCATGTAATGTACCCATTAAGTACAAATGTTCACTGTCAGTTAAGTGCTATTCTTATAGTTGTTTTTTTAGCTAAAGCTCACCACTTGCTCCAGTAGCCTTTATATAAAAATGTATGTAAATATATAAATAAAGAGAAACACTCATCATTGTTTTTACCACCTGTTTTTTGGTATGAAGTTTTTAGTGAGACCAGTACATTTATTTGTCCAGGTGCTGTAAGGAAAACTCTGGAGGGGAATGCTTGGAAATGTCAGATTCTTAACGGTTCCAAAAAAGAGCAAATTTTCATTGTAATGTCAGTCCTACCTAGTAGAAAAGTTTGCTGAAAAATCCAAAGGGAGATTTATGTAGACTGTACCTTGAGTTTCAGCCTCTATTGTGAATTGTCATTAGACTTCCTCATACCCTTCTTTGCTTTTACTTAGAGAAACACACTTGCTTGTGTCGCTTTGGGAACAGAGTTGTTTTCCACAGAAAAACATGAGTGAAAGAAACTTTTCCTCCTATACATCCTTATGGGTGCCTGTGGTAGAGTGATAATATAGAGATGGATACTATTAGCAAATGCAGGTTTCTTCCATGTGTGTTTTTGTTTGTTTTCACAGGGTGTTTTGCCCATCCACATTCCAATCCCTATAATGATACTTCTATTTATTGTTGTTATCACCATCAACAGCAACTATGATCTGGCTCACAATTCCCAAGAGTCAGCTCACTGCTTAGTTACCAGGAGAAAACCCAAACCAGTTGTTCTTTTATGTGTACAAAACCCCAGTCTTCTCACATTGCAGTGACCCTGACAACGTTTTGAGACTCCATGGACAGAACAGATAATACAGCTATGTCTGCATTCTGATGCAGTTTAAAAAAAAATTCTTTTTCTTCCTGGTGGTTGAAAGATTAACTGTGTATATAAGAGTGATTATCAGGTATGTGCTTGTGTATAATACCAATTCCTAAATATTTCCAAGTGCTTTCTCATTTCTTCTTTAGTGCCTCTTCTGATGTCTGTATTGGGCTGGAGAGTCTGTGTTGGGAGGCAGAGCAGGGGAAGAACATAAGTTCTCTCACCCATCATTTGGCACAAAAAGATCATGGAGGTCTTGGGTAACTTACCAACAATTATTATAACCAGACATAGAATCTACACTAGAAACCACTTCCCTTTGGATGAGAACACATATAGGAGACATACAGACTTACTTTCCAGGGGATTCTTAAAAGTCTTTTCAACTCATTACAAAATAAACAGGAAAAAAAAAGTTAGAAAATCACACAGATTGAAAGAAGATGGGTGAAATAGATAAAAATTGTAATTACAGAACATTTTTAAAGAAATGCCATTTTATTATGAGGTGGTTTGGTGCACAGATTTAACATGAGTTAAGATCCAGGCTTTGTCATGTGGCTTTAGGCTGCCTGTTTATCATCCCTACGCTTTATTTTTTCCTCATAATTAAATATAAAATCAAGGTATGTATAATGCCTACCTGATAAGCCAAACAATCTCTATGAACTCAGTTTTAAAACGCAATAAAAATACATTTAAAGCACTTAGCTCAGGACCTGGAACATAGAATACCAGGCATGCTTTTGCCTTAAGTTCTTTGAACTTGTGTTCTCTTTTCCTGAAAGCTCTTTTTCCTGATATCCACATGGCTAACTGTGACCTCCTTTAGGTCTCCACTCAGATGTGATCAGAGAAGGTTTCCCTGTCTACCCTCTCTAAAATGTTTTCTCTTCAGTACTCATTAGTTTGTATTTTTAATTGTAGGTCTTACAATATTAGCACCTAATATCCTATGCATTTAGTTACAACTTCTTCTCCCCTACTAACTTGAAGCAGCTTGGGAATTTTTTGCTCGCATCTTTACCTCTGGTGCCTAAACAGTCCTTGACACGGACTGGGTAGGCAATTGATAATATTTATTAAATGCATAACAAATGCTCAGTAAATATTATTATACCTGCTTTATTGAATTTAGTATTTTTAATAATTATCAGCATCATTTGCTGATTAATGTAGGAAGTGCTTAATATTAAGATTATGCTCAGTTCACAATGTTAATTTGCTTACCAAAACCCTTTTCTATAGTTAATAACTAGCCCAAATTATACCTAACTATATTCAAACTATGATAAATTCAAAATTAATGGGTTCCAATGTGACAGAAATTTTATTTACACTAATACTTCATATGGAAGATGAGTTGCTAGGAAGTTGCAAATCAAATTTAAGGGAGAAATGATAGCTTAACAATTATCGAGTGCTTGCCATAAACCACAAGTAACAGTACATGAAGGCACAGGCTCCAGAATGAGGCTATGTTCAGATCCAGATTCTTCCCCTTCCCACCGAGTGACCTTGTGCTAGTACCAGTCTGTGCCTCAGTTTCCTCAGTTATATAAAGGAAATAATATTAATTCATATACAGGTTTTAGAAAAAGACCTTTCTCATAGAACGTAACAAATGCCAGATGTTTTCTAAGCACTTTATGTGAATTAGCTTGTTTAATCCTGACAACAGTCTATAAAGCAGGTACTATTCTTAGGCTCTTTAGTAAATTTTTTGAAATGCAAATAACACTTGTTAGTGTACCTATTTTATAAGTAGTTTAGGTGCTATTAAAGTAAGATGTAGCTTTGTGATTTTTTTTTCCCTCTTTTTCAAGGATAGGAAAGTACTCAAAACATTTTCTCTCTTAGATTCTGATGCTTCATTTGTATTTTTAAACCATTTGTTTCATTTGCTTTCCTGCTTCTCCATTTCCTTATAGCAAATGGACTTTCTTTGAAGATGGAGTTCTAGCAGTGAAATTATTCATTATTTCCCCTTTTTTGGACACTGAAATCGGCATAGTACAGTATACTTTGAAGATCTGAGTTTCACGGTCTTCACTTTTATGGCAAAATTGAATTCTAATTAAGAGGCTTGTTGAAACATAAGCTTTGTGGTAGCAAATACTCACCAAGAGGAACGAAATTCATGTCAACTCACAAGATTAAGCAGCTTACTTAATTAGACTACATTATATTCAGTTTGGATATTTTATATATGACTGCATGATTCAGCCATGAATCAAGTATTTCAAGATGAGTTATTTGAGGAAAGTTATGGGAGAGAAGAATGATAAATTACAGGGATGGAAAATGGATCATATGAAGAAAGTGAGTTATATAGATAGGTTGCTTGGACTAGGGAGTACAAGGATGACTTAATTATATTTTCAAGGAGTATGTTTACTTGGTTTTTCTCCATATCTTAGAAGAACTGAAGAATTGGACTTAAAGCAGGAGATATAGAGATAAATAAATTCAATTTTCAAAATTGTAAAACACCAAGAAGGGCTTTGGAGAGAAGGTATAAAGTCTTAGAAGAGAACAGGCAGTTTGGCTCAGTAGTGCTCAAATTTCTATGCACAGAAATCTCCTGGAATCAATTAAGTGAAGATCCCCCAGGTCCCCTCTAGAGATTCTGATCTGAGGAGCCTCTGGTCAAGACTAATAATTTGCATTGTTATCAGATTCTTCAGTGGGATTCTAACATAAATAGCCCTTGAAACAAATGTTGAAAAACTTTATGAATTTTATCAGTAGCCTGTCAAAGTCCAGGTAGCTCGACCAAGTAAGCTCATGGTCTCCTCCAGCTCTGATTTATATAGAGAGGTGGATACACGTTTTTCTGTATCACTTCAACTGAACTCCAAACTTCAACTGAACTCCAAACTGTTATAAAGGCACCAACTCTTAGAATACAGTGGGATGTATTATATTGTTCAATTTTCCTCACTACAATTACTAAAGAAGTCACATTCTGAACCACAAAGAGGAGTGGAAATTTTTACATAATGCATAACCATGGGTACTTGAACAATACTGAGCAAGGAGAAATCAAACCACCTCGTAGGTTACACCTTTTAGATATGGTAAATCGTCTTCAGGCAATACTTTGGACCCTCTTGTTACACAGGATTAAAGGGGAACACATTACTAAGTAAGCATTTATATTTCAGGTGTGTTGACATGTACTCCTGGTGATAAATGAACATTAAATTTATGAAAGTTAACCTCTGCTTGCTGTATTTTTCAGGTATGCTCTTTAATTCTGTTCCTGTGGGTTTGTTTTTGTTTTTGTTTTCTAGGATGGAGCTATGATGTTGAGGAGAGAAAGGTTCCGAAACCCAAGTCCAAGTCTTATGGCGCAAACTTTTCTTGGAACAAAAGAACAAGAGTATCCACAAAATAGGTTGGCACTGACTGTATCTCTGTGCTTGACTGTGAATAAAGTCAGCTGTGCAATATTTATAGTCCATGTATAATACATCTCTTAATCTCCTAATAAATTTGACCTTTAAACTACAGATACATTTTGTGGTGTCTATTTTAAATGTTTTTTGATGTCTCAAATTAAATATGCTATAATTTCCTACATAGAGAAAGGTTTTCAGGTCATACCTCTAGGAAACTACGTCACTTAAAAATCTGTTAAAAGGAATGCTTGAAATCAGCTGCAGCATTTAAGTTTTACACTTGCTTTTGTATGGCCATTCTTAAGTTAATAGGGTTTATATACTGCCAGCCATCATTATCAAAATACTGTCCTAAAAATTCTTTGATTTTATCATAGGTAAAGAAATTCATGCTTACATTGCAATTTGATATACCTGAACCCAAATCTCCTTATTATCGAAGTTCTCTTCTTTAATTAGAAATATTCTCTAAGCTTCTTTGAGCCTGAATGAATTCTGTTCCATACTAAACTCTGCCCACAAATCAACACTTCATGATTGTGAGGGTTCAGGTAAAGATTTTATATTCTTACGAATTAAAAGACTCAGAGAAAATAAAAACTGGTTCTTTGTTGGAGATGTTTAGTGTTCACTCTTGTCTTTAGATAATGTAAGTAGCTCTGTGTTTTTGTTATGTATTAATCATTTAGGTCATACAGCATGAGTTACCAAAGCACTCACTCTTGTCTGGCACCGTAATAAACACTGTGTACTAATCTTCATAATAACTCATAATAATTCACTATCTTCCCCATTTTGCAAAGGCATAAATCAAGGCTTCAAGGGACTAGACAATATGCTCAAAATCACACAAGTCCTAAGTGCCAAAGCTGGCACTTAAACCCTCACCTGTCTGTCTTCAAGGCCCATACTCGTAATTATGTTAGTTACAAAGAAATAGGATTGATTAATGGCAGATGATTTCTTTGGATTGCTACTACATTCTTTGATGTTTCAAAAGTTATATACTAAATATACATTTTGACAATCACATGTCATAAAAAACACTAATAGCAAATCAACCTGCCCAACAAAGAAAAGACATCGGAGTATAAATTTGAATAATATTTGTTTCAGAGAGCATATTGGCAGTCTTTTTTCAAAATGTTAATTGCCTATTCCACTTAATTCCAAAAATCCTCTTCTATCACATAGCCTATGGATGGACACAGAGGTGAATGTACAAAGACATTATAGAATTCTAATAGCTAATAAACTGAAACTATCTAGATGTCTGTTAAAAGGGAAAGGAAGTTAAATGGGGTGTTATACAGCTGTTACAAAGAACAAGAAATAATCTTACGAGCTGTTTAGAATGATGTTCAAGATACAGTGCTAAGTGAAAAACAAAGAATAGTGGGTAACATATCTAGGGTGAGGTGGGGCAGCAGATGCTAACATACATGCACTTAGAATGTTTTGAGAAAGAAACTGCTAACATGATTTTATAGGTTATCACTGGTTATGGGAGAAGGGAGACTAGGGTCTTTCACATTTATTCAACTTTTAATAATGCTGTTTGCATATATTACTGTAAGGATGTATTATTTGTATAACTAAATATACATAATTATATCTATATACACTACAGTTCATATCTTGCCTTCTTAAGCTTTACTTTAAGAACTACACATTTTAATTCCTATTTTAGAATTTTAAGTAAACCATAAACTCTACAAAGTGATAAAATACGGCTGTTAAGAAGTTCCAGGGATATTTCAATGAGTGTGAGTCTAAATTTCAGTTTTAAAAAAAACCTACTTATATCTCGTACAATAAGGCAATACAAGCAAGTTTGCTTCAAAAAATGATTTAGCATTTCACCTTCACTTTGGTTTTTAGCATAAAATATAACACTTTATTTCTGTTGTTACTCTGATAGAACTAACTTCATAGGGCACCCTCATGCATCAGCTGAAAATTAGGTATTGTTCTTTTGTCATACCTGGCCCTTATTTATATCATAAGTCAATTCCTAACTGTTTCTGGGTTGTTTCCTTCCCTTATTACTCTATAGGAGCTGCCGATGCAGTGACTTTTATGTTCATATTTAGTATAATTTATAATTTAATTTATTTCTATAAGACTAGCATAAAGGAGACCTCATTTGTTTTATTTTTTTTTTAATAGTTTTTTGTCTTTTGGGGTAAGGATGACAGATCCAGAAAGAGAATAACCTAGACAGCTCTTATTTTTGTAGTATCTGCCTTATGCCCAGGGATCCCTTGTTGTAAATTTTCTAAGTCAAGACACAGATATTTCACCAGTAGTCCTAAATAGAGTATCAGTACAAAAATATTTTAATGACTTTTAACATCATTTATCTTAGTCTTTCTCACTATTTTAGTGCTACCATTATGATTGTAGATATAAAGCTATTGCCTTTATCGACTGAATTTGAACCTCAGGTTTAAGTTACCTAATTACTGGTTGTAAACCATAGTGACATGACTGACAGGGTCCCTGGTCTCGGGCCACTTACTTATAGACCTACAGAGGGAGCTTATATTCTGCCAGCAATTGCTAGTTATCTAGTACGAGTAAGATTGAGTTAGAGTCCTTGGACTTGAATTCTGGTGTAGCCATTTACTAGCTCGGCTATCTTTATAAGTTAATTAAATTTCTCTAAGTCTCAATTTTCTCATCTCCAAAATGGGAGTATCTACATAATGGGGTAGGTAAAAATTAAGTAAGAATCAGAATGACCTTACTAGGCACTTACTCTGTCATGCACAGGGCGCTGTGCACCATACTGTGCGGGAGTTCTGTCCCTTCTAGGAAGACACCCTGGACACCCCAACCCCGTGAAGTTTGTATGTAGAACTAACTTTCAGGACAGTTTGGTGCTTGGAATGAATACTGGTTTATATTTTTAATGATGTCTTTAAATTCTTTCTTTAAAATACTTGTGTTCTGATAATAAAAGTGTTGCAAAAATATTTGATCTAGAAATCATAAAGAAGAATGTAATCACAAATTGCACCAGTTTAAGATAGCCATTGTTATACAGTTGGTGTGTATGTTTCTGGTATTTTTTTCCCTATTCCCTACATACACATGTGCTGTTTTTATAAAACAAAATTACAATAACATTGTACATTTTTTAAAAATGACCTTGGTATCAAACACTTTTTTTCACTGACTGTATCATGTTCTCTCATGACATTTTTCTACAGTGTGATATGTAATAGACAATTCAAACTTCTGGTTTTCAACATTTTGATTTTTCCAGTGTTTCGTTTTCGTATTAAAAAACAGAACTTACCTCCCCAGCCAGACTACAAATGACTAGAAGGGTAAGTATTGTAAGTTCTTTATCAGTGTCTTCCACACAATCTCCCTCATTGGAAAGCTCAATAAACAATGCTTAGTTTGATTGTTTAAATGATTCTGAATACAAACGAAACCTACTCTGTCCCATTCTCTTCTGGTTTTCAGTTGATACGTCTTTGAATTGTTAGTGCATATTTACTGGGACTACTTAATGGCTGCTCAAAAGTTGATGTTGACACTCATCTAAGAATTATACTGGCCACTCAATTAATTTTAAATGGATTTTTAAAATTTTAGGACTCATTTTTTTTAATTAAAAAAAAGTCTTGTGGGGTTTTTTCATAGTGTTAAAATAATTTCCCATGTGTTCTCTAAAACTGGGGAAAGTTAATTTACAACTATTACAGTGGGTTTCTTTGGAAGATAAATGTCAAACCTACATGGGTAAAGAAGATTAAATCACAAAATTGAAAGATTTTGAACTGTGATTTAATTGATCACCCATAGATATAGAAACCTGCTTTGGACCCTGGTTAAGAGTAGACTAGGTTGAGGAAACTGCTGGAATTTATGGCAACTCTGGGAACCTAATGAGATTCTTTGGTGTCTCTCCAGTTGTCAGTTTAAAAAGAATAAGTCCATGGGATTTCATTACTGTAGGAACTCATGATGCTGACTTTGTGAACAAAGCCTGCCAACCACGGTATGCGGTAGTAATAATGTATTATAATGTAATGCATGTTCTCCTAGTCTAAAGGTCACTGATATTTTTAAAGTTTTTTTTCTTTTCACTGGGCTTTTCCCTAAATTTTTATTATAAGAAGACAATAAAGGTTAAAAATGAACACTCACATACCCTTCACTTAAATGTACTAGTTAATATTTTGTTACATATATTTTCCCTCCCTTCTTCCCTGCAACCTTCATTTAAAAGTTAGGTGCAGACATCATGCTATCTCTAGTTTTGAGATATATCTCTTCAGAAAAAAGATATTATTCTTCTGTGTACAACAATAACACTCACAATTTTTAAAAATTTGGTGAGTTTAACAATATATAATTCATATTCAGACTTTGCCAGGTTGCCCCCAATGTTGTTCTTTATACTGATTTTTTTCAGTCCAGGATCCAATCAATAACTGTGTTAAATTTAGCCTCCTTTGATTTTGAGCAGTTTACCTGCTTTTTTTGTTTCTTTGAAAAAATCGAGGCTAGTCAATCAAAAAATGTTCCACAATTTGGATTTCTCTCATTGTTTCTTCATGATAAGATTCAGGTTAAACATTTCTGGTAACAATACAAAGAATGCTAAAATAAAACCAATGGTGAAATGTTACTGGGAAACAGATTTATGCAATCTCAAAAGTCTCAACTCATACATTTATGTATTAGCCAAAAGAGATAAAAGTACTTTTTGATAGAGGAGTCTGGCATGTACCACATCGACCAGATGATCAAACTTAACATCCCCAATAATTAGTAATTTTACGTTTTTCTTAAAAGAATCAATCCTGGAGGCACATAAACTCACCGTCCAATTATTGGTGATATTAGTGTGATCACTTAGTTAAGGTGGAACATGCCAGAGTCTCCATCATTAAGTACTCTGATCTCTTAACTAGTACATAATCCATGGGTTGGTACTTTGAGATTACATAAATCCTGTTCCCCAAGGAAATTTCATCAAATTGTGTTAGTATTTTCAGACTGTCCTTACTCAAATTAGGTATTACTCCAGAGATTGAAAATTGTGGTTTTCTAGTTCTGTCAATTCTGCATTTACTAGCTGGCCACTGGGTTTGTTGTTGTTATGAATTACTGTTGTTGACTTATGGATTCTTTTTTATTTAATATGCATTATTGTCATTATATTTAATGTCCCTGATCTGATCGTTGGGAACTCCTTCAAGGCAGCTCCTATGTTCCTTTGGCATATCTTTACCCATTTTTAATACTTCCTTGGTTTCTAGAACAATGTATTTTAGGTTTACCTTTTACATTCCCTCCTCAGACCTGGAATCAATCATTTCTCCAAGGAGCCCTGTTTCCTTCTAGTGGCAAGTAATATTTAGAAATCAAGATGAGGGTGGTATATAGACCCATGTAAGTGGACAGAGTTTATATGCACACACATTTTATACCTTGATGATCCTCAATTCCAGTCCAGCAGCTCAGAGTTCTTCCTCTGTACCTCCTCCCTCCATCCACTCCCGCCCTCTTTTAATATTTTATCAGTCTTCTCACACAGTGAGAATCCTTGATCCTAACATCACTCTGTCTTACAATACACACAAAATGGTTTTAAAATTACGAATACCACCAGTAACAAAGTACAAGGTAAAGTTCAACTAAAATGAGTTATCACCACACACCAGTCAGAATGGCCATCGTTTTAAAGTCCACAAATGATAAATGCTGGTAAGAGTGTGGAGAAAAGGGAACCCTCCTACACTGTTCATGGGAATGTAGTTTGGTGCAGCCGTTATGGGAAACAGTATAGAGATTCCTCAAAAACACTAAAAACAGAGTTACCATATGATCCAGCAATCCCACTCCTGGGCATATATTTAGGGGGAATTTTTAATTTGAAAAGACACATGCACCCCAATGTTCATAGCAGCACCATTTACAATAGCCAAGACATATAAACAACCTAAATGTCCATCAACAGATGATTGGATAAAGAAGTTGTGGTAACTTTATACAACGGACTACTACTCCACCATGAAAAATAATAAAATAATGCCATTACCAGTAAAATGAATGAACCTGGAGATTGTCATTCTAAGTGAAGCAAGAAAGAGAAAGAAAAATACCATAAAAAAAAAAAAAAAGACAAACTTATTTACAAAATAGAAACAGACTCACAGACATAGAAAACAAACTTATGGTTACTGCGGGGGAAGGTGGTGGGAAGGGATAAATAGGGAGTTCGAGATTTGCAGATACTAATATATATAAAATAGATTAACAAGAATTTCATACTGTATAGCACTGGAAACTATATTCAATGTCTTGTAGTAGCTTGTGGTGAAAAAGAATATGAAAACAAATATATGTATGTTCATGCATGACAGAAGCATTATGCTGTACACCAGAAATTGAAACATTGTAAACTGACTATACTTCAATTAAAAATGTATATATGTACAAATTAAAAAGATTTCTTCACAATTCTTTTTATCTTCAGAAAAAATTTACAGAGGAGGTAGAGTTAGCAATTTCCCAAGTTACTGGAATTTATATTATCTATTTTCATATACAATTAAGTTCATTTGTTCCTTTGTATTCATCTATAGGCTTTTTTTTCTTGCTGATTTATTTTGATAATATGTAGTATTTTAACCAGGTTCAAAAGTCAAAATTGTACTAAAAAATTGGAGTCCCATTTTCATCCACATTCTGTGGTTTAAGCAGTTTTATTACTCTCTGATTTATCCTTCCTATGTTCCATTTTGCAAATTAAGCAAATGTACATATTCATATTTCTCCTTTCTTACACAAAAGGAAGCAAACTATATGTACTCTTTTGTACCTTGCTGTTTTTTCCTTAGTATATCTTGGAAGAATTCCATATCAGTTCTATACTTAAACTTAGTATATCTTAGTGAATGTAAATTATACCTCAATAAAATTGATTTAAACATAAAAACAAACCTAAGTGTGATGTCAAAGTAACACAGTGTGCAGAATCTCTTAGCATCTGATATGGCTTATAATGGTTAAACAGGAAAACAACTATATATTAAAGTGTGATACTTGGTTGAAGAGATTACATTGTTAGAATTCATATAACAGAATAGTCTAAAAGTCATATTTTCCATTCCTGCAGCACTAGCACCATGACCAAGATGGTCCATGTGGAATGAGGCAAAGTGAAGAAATGTTGGAAGAAATATTACTCAAAACTAACATCTGCAAAAACCAAAAAAATCAGATACTTCTCTAGTTTTCCATTATTGTGCAAAAGAAAACAACAAAATTCTTAACATACCTTATTTGATGAAACATTCATTTCTGGTGTGATTTGGTTTTCTGTTTATAAATCAATGCATGGGAAGATGAATTCATTAAAAAAAACAAAAAATAACAACTGTTGGTTATGATATGGAAAAATTAAAACCTTTGTGCAGTGCTGGTGGGACTGTAAAATGGGGCTACTTTCATGAAAAACAGTATGGCAGTCCCGTGAAAATTAGAGCTACTATATGATTTGGCAATCTCATTTCTGGATATATATCCAAAAGTATTTAAAGCTGGGTCTCAGAGAGACATTTTCAGAACCATATTCATAGCAGCACCATCCCTAATAGCCAAGAAGTGGAAGCAACCCAAATGTACATCGACAGATGAATTAATAATCAAAATGTGGTATGTACATAACAGTAGAATATTATTCAACTGTAAAAGCAAGGAAATCCTGTCACATGCTACAGCATGTATGAATCTTGAGGACATTATGCTAAGTGAAATCAATCACAAAAAGACAAGAGTTACATGTTTCCACTTATATGAAGTATCTAGAGTAGTCAAACTCAGACAAAGTAAAATGGTGGTTGCTAGGGTGTGAGAAGTTACTTAATGGGTACAGATTTTAGTTTTGCAAGATGAAAAAGTTCTGGAGACCTGCTTCACAGCAAATTGAGTATACTAACACTACTGAACTATATATTTAAAAATGGTTAAGATGACAAATTTTATGTTACATGTTTTTTTACCACAATAAAAATTAATAGTACTCATATATATAAATTATAATGTTATAACACATGAGAGAACTCTATTCATAATAGCAATAGAACTTAAAAGATGAAATACTTAGGAATAACTTTAATAAGAACTGATCAAAATCTCCATGAAAAAAAAATTTTAAACATTCCTGAAAGACACAAAAATAGACTTGAACAAATAAGGAGATATATTTTGTTCTTTAAAAGACATCTCAGTATCATGAAGATGTCAGTTTTAGTTTATACATTTAATATGATCCCAGTAAAAATCCCAATAAATCTGTATATGGATCTAGGTAATTTCATCTTAAAGTTTACATGTAAAAACAAACACAAAAGAATAGCAAGGAAAATACTAAAAACAGAACAAAACTGAGTGTGATCTACCCCTTCCAGATATTTAAACATATGAGAAAAGCTATATTAAAAAAATTTGGTCCTGAGCATGAATGGACATGCCAATGGGATAGAATAAAAAGTCCAGAAATAGACTGACTACGTATAGAAATATAGTATATGACAAAGGTGATATCTCATATAATTTGGGGCAAAGATATTTTTAAGAAATGGTATTGGGACAACTGGAGAAGATAAAATTTGATCCATTCTTTCCACCATGAACGAGAATAAACTCCAACTGGATCAGAGATGAAGGAAGGAAGGAAGGAAGGGGAGGGAGAAAGGCAGAGAGAAAGGGAGGGAGAAGGGGAAGAGGAAATTATGTAAGTTCTAGAAGAAAACACGGGTGAATTTGTCTATAGCATCGGAAAAAGTTTTTAATCTATGATTCAAATTATTTTAAGTTATAACTCAAAATCCAAATGCAATGCAACAAATGATTGATAAATTTGACTATATAACAATATAAATCTTTGGGATGATAAGAAATTATAAGCAAAGTTTAAAGCAAATAAACTGGGAGAAAACATTTGCAATAATATATCACAGTTAAAGGGTTACTCCCAACTATACTAAGAATTTTTAAGAATTGAGAGGGGAAAGGATGAAAATTCTATAGAAAAATTGACAAAAGTCATGAACAGACAATTTGCAGAGGCAAAAATAGCCCTAGAACATATGTAAAAATGTAATTTCAAGCATAGTAAGGGAAAATGCTAATTAAAAGTTCCCTGTGATACTATTTTTCACCTGTCTGATGGGCAGAAATTCTAATCTTGCTGATATACTTTGTTATTGAGACTGTGGAGAAACAGACACTATTACATTGTTATTTAAAAAATTAGAAACTACATAAATATCTAGGTGTAAGAAATTGAATGAATGTAGTATGCAACATCCACATAATTGAGTATAATATACCTATTTTCAAAATGAGGAAAATTTATATGAACTGATATGGAGTGATTTCTAGGAGATATTGTTTACTGAAACAAGTATAAAATACTATGTTTATATATACATGTATATACATCTAATATTTTTATTACAATTAAGGCTGTGATTGATTACCTACATATGTGTGTATATGTGTACATTATGTAAATGTATAAATATACATACATGTATATAAATGTATGTGTATATATATACACACACATATACATATCCTTTTGCATAAAAAGAAGAGAAAACTGGAAAACAATGAAATTCTTTACCTATAAGTGGTAAATGAATATCATTACCATTAGAAAGGGGAAAAAAAGAAAGAACTTATCCAAGTTAATTTGAACACAGTATTTGACCATATACCCGCAGTCTTGGATGGGATGGAATGATGGGGATGAACTGCAAACAAATCCTTCAATCTTTTTTTTTTTTTTTTGGAGAGTTGTTTTACCTAGTGGTATGGGCAATGAAATTCTGAAACAAATCTGGACGTATTAGAAAATTGAGTGAAGGAATAAATACACTTTTTGTTGTTTTCACTGAAGAAGGGGCATACAAATGTGGAATGAGAAAAGGCAAGAAATAACTGTGGGGGTGAATTGGAGGTATAAATTCAAAATCATGATTTCTAAAATATGTATATGTGTGTGCATGTATATGTATGCATACATATATGTGTGTATAATTACTTTTATATTTATATGCACAGAAATTTCCCAGTTTTGCCCACTGAAGGGTGAGAAGCAAAAGTGCTCCAGAATCAGGCAGCATGCTTACCATTAAGATCTTGGTCTATTAATAGTATTTCTCAATGAAATATACTAAGGCTTCTCAGAAAAATGACTGAGTGCAACACTGGGACAGGGTAAGTACAAGCTGAAACCTAGAACATGCTGCTACACCAGAAAGTGAGAAAATATTATATCCAAATGATGTGCAAAGTGCAGAATCTAGCTTGAAGGGATCCCAATTGGTCAAATCTGTACAAACTGAGCAGATAAATCACTCAGTACAGTAATGAAGAATAAATCATTAGGGAAAAGAATAGCAGCTCATGAATCCACATTGAAAATAAATACATAAAGATATGGAGGAGAAGGAAGGGCTCTTGCCTATAACAGAATGCCAAGTACAGAGTGGTAAATTCGGAGAGAGTGCTGCTGGAGTTGGAAGATCAGTAGTTTGCAACCACCATAGTCAAGATTGGATTAGGAGTGATTCTGAAATGTTTACATGAAAAGCTTGACAGAATCTCTCCTCACAGAAACAGTGATAAATCAGATAAATACATAAATAAATTAATTAGTAAAAAAATTTTAATGTCTGTGGAATTTGACCAGAGGGCATATAATAAATTGAGAAGCATCTGCTCAAAAAAATCTATGCATCCTGGTAAGAAAAGTGGGAGTATATGTCATTTTAAGCCAGGGGCTGCTCCCATTCTCCTCATCTCTACGTTTTAGAAATTCTATACTATGTAGGTAGGGCAGCTCATGAGGACTGACAGCTCCCATTCTCCCTCACCAGTTCCCAGTTTGGGACACAGTTTCTACTCCAGGAAAGGATGGGACAGGTTGGGAAGACCAATGACTCCTATCCCTATTCCCAGGGCCCTGGCCTTGTGTTGTGGAGATTTTGCCCAGGGCGGGCATGGCATGTCATGAGAACTGGTAGCTGATTGGCCTTGCCTGAAGGGCTAATTTTACTTGGAGAAGAGCATGGAAAAAGCCATGTTCAGGAACACTGTCAAAAACGGTAGAGATCAATGACAAACAATCAATAAAGGCTAATATCTTTGTGCTACTAGTCAGGGTAAACAAAATGGCATTATCAGAATTTTCAGAGGGAGATCCAGGGAAAGAGATAGCCAAAAAAAAAAAAAAAAAAAACCTTGCTAAGACCACATGCATCCCTGGTCATTTGAACAGCTGTATACATGAGCAAGACAGCACCCAAATAACCAGAGAAGTTGCTAGTCCTTGGCTGAACATGGGGCTGACTTATAATTTTAACTCCTG
Source organism: Camelus dromedarius (assembly GCF_036321535.1). Lineage (NCBI taxonomy): Eukaryota > Metazoa > Chordata > Mammalia > Artiodactyla > Camelidae > Camelus > Camelus dromedarius. The sequence continues at coordinate 34,529,545 of NC_087438.1, forward strand.
ATCTTTGAAAGCATTCCCAACACTATACACAGATCCACCAACAAAGAGTAGAAGCATTACTGGCTTAGGGGGCTTAAAACAACCTCTGATTAATCACTGAACATTAAGCTATGCTGACCTAGGGGTGATGCCTAGGAAGCTTAATAATAAAGGAAAACAAACGAGTAGTGACATACATCAGAGACTACACACTGCAGAGGAAATAGACTTCACAAAGTTTGTTCAAACAAATCACTAAAAAGAACAACAACAACAAAAAAATAGCAACCACAAGCCTCAAGTGGAGACACAGATTAATAATTGAGAGTTGCTATATTGTCTAAAATGTCCAATTATCAACAAATAAGTATGAGGCATGAAAAGAAACAGGGAAGTGTGCCCCATAAACAGAGGGGAAAAAAATCAGTCCATAGACATTGCTTTTGGGTGCACCAAGATATTAGAATTAACAAAGGCTTCAAAGCAACTACTATAAATATGTTTCAAGAACAAAAGGAATCCATATTTAATGCATTAAATGAAAGTATGCTCACAATGACTCACAAAAGAGAATATTAATAGAGATAGAACTGTTTTTTTAAAAATCAAGTAGAAATACTAGAGTTAGAAAGCACAATAACTGTAATGAAAAACTCACCAGAGGCACTCAACAATAGGTTTTAGCTGGCATAAGAGATAAGTGAATATGAAGATAGATCAATAGAGATTACCCAGTTTGAAGAACTGAAAGGAAAAAAGAGAAAAAAACATGAACAGAGCCTCAAAGATCTGTGAGACACAATTAAGCACATCAATATATGCATAGTGGAAGAACCAGAAGAAGAGAAGGGAGCAGTATTGGTTTACTATTGGTGCCACAACAAATTACCACAAAATTAATGGCTTAAAACAATACAAACTTATTCATTCATTCATTCACTCACTCACACACTGTTTTACAGTTCTGTAGGTGAGAAGTCTAACATGGGTCTCACTGGGCTAATTAAGATGTTGGCAGGGCTGCATTCCTTTCTGGGGACTCTAGGGGAAAATCCATTTCCTCTTCTTTCCCAGCTTCCACAGGATGCCCACATTTCTCAACTGATGGCCCCCATCCTGTTTAAAGCCAGCAATATTGCATCTCTCTGATCATTTTTTGTAGTGATCAGGGCATCTTATTCCAGCATTGACCTCAGCCAGGAAAAGTTCTTTTAAGGACCTGTGATTAGGTTGGGCCCATCCGAATAATCTAAAATAATCTCCCCATCTCAAGATCTTTAATTATAATAACATCTGCAAAGTTCCCTTTTCCATGTGAGGTAACATATTCATAAGTTCCATAGATTATTGTTATCTGTGGGGTGATGGGGGTGGTGTGGTGCATTATTCTGCCTATCACAAGAGTAGAAAAATATTCAAAATAATAATGGATGATTACTTCTCAAATTTAATTTTTAAAAAAGCAATCTAAACAAGAAGTTCAAAAAAACTCCAAGAAAGTTAGGAAAGAAAAACAAAACAAAACAAAACAAAACTTAGACACATAGGCCAACTGTTGAAAGAAAAAAAGAAACCATGAGAGCAACAAGAGAATACATGAGCTACAAAGAAACCATAATAAGATTAACAGCTGATTTCTTATTAAAAAAAATCTCATGGAGGCCAGAATACAGAATACAGTGGAATGACATAATTAAAGTGCTGAGAGAGAAAAAAAAATCCTATATATAGCAAAACCATCTTTCAAATATGAAAAGTCATTCCTAGATAAACAAAGACACAGGATACATTGCTATCAGATATGCTTTAAAAGAAATATTAGAGGAAGTGATATCACAATGTTGAGGGCATAGGTTGTTCCCAAATTTGCTCCACATCACAAGAAAAACAACTAACAAATATTTACCAGGCAAGACACCACTGAGAAATTCTAGAATACAGAGTGAGGCTGAAGCACCCCCTGTACCACAGGGAACAAGAGAGAGTACATTAGAAGGGTTAACAGGAGGGTTACATGCTGACCATATTGCTCCTCCTCCAGATTGGTGCAGAACCATTCTGAGAGATCTTCCCTCAACCTATGATTCCTTCAGTGGGAAAAGAGCATATAAGGTTGACATCCAGCTCCCCTAGTACTGTGAGTCACTTCTTGGGATCCCTCACTCCAGTCTTGCCCCATAGAGATTACAGGAATCTGTGGGGCTTGACCACTGGGAATTTGATTGTGATGGGGAATAGGGAGTGGCTTATAACAACCAGCACGTGGATCTTGGCAGATCAAGTTTCTACATGCAGCACCCAGGTACTTGTTCCAACTCTTGGCTGTGCTCATCTGTAGAACCAAGTCAGCAGCACAGTCGGACCAGGGGACTCAGCAGGGTGCTGGTCTCCCTAATTTGCTGAGTTACAACCCTATAAACTGCTGAGTGTAGCTCCTGGCCCCATCTAACCAGGCTGGCAAGTTACAACCCTATTAACTGCTGAGTGTACAGGAGCTGAGTTACAACCCTATTAACTGCTAAGTGTAGCTCCTGGCCCCATCTGACCAGGCTGGCAAGATCACCTGGAAGCTACATAGCCCAGTAACACTCAAGCAAAGAGTCTGGCAGGCAAAGCTGATTATTGCAGAGCAAAGCCAGTCCTGGGATTAGAGGGTTCCTTTCATCCATCCACCACTGAGTGAAGCTCCTAGACCTGGCCAACCAGAAAGCCTGTCCAGAACAGCTGGAAAACTGTGTAGCCCAGCAATGCTCAAGCAGAGAACTTGGCAGGCAGAGCTGATAATCTGTAAAACCAAACCAGTGCCCTTGTTTGGCCAGGTTACTTGGGGCACTGGTCAGCTTGAGTCAAGACCACAAACAAAAAACCTTTCTGAGTTGGACCTGGTTCTCCTGCTGTGCCTGTGCTTGGAAACTAATTTGTAGCCCCACCCATTGCTGCATACAGCTTTCAATTTGCTCAACCAGGGAACCTAACCAGAGCACATGGGAAGCTGTGTAGCCTATCCAACAACCCTGCTTACACTGACACTTCAACAAGAGAACGCAGCCCATGGATTTTCCTGTCTGCATAGCAAAACTGGTGGCCAGGGAATTCAGTGCATAGTTTTGCCCAATTTGGGTCCCCAAGCAATGGGCTGGACAGGTTCTGGGGTCCATTCTGCTATCCCACCTGGACAGAAAAGCTAATTCATAGTACTATGCTGCTAAATATAGTGCCCAGTCCTGACCATCTAGTCAGCCTGAACAAAGAACCCAGTCGACTGCAGAGCCCATCCTACAGCCTTGCTTAGTCAGGGAAACAAACCATGAATTCAACAAAGAAATAGAAACCATTAAAACAAAAACAAACAAATCCAGAGCTGAAAAATACCATGATTGAACTGAAGAATTCAATGGAGAACTTCAAACTCAGACTCAGCCATACAGAAGAAAGACTAAGTGATCTAGAGAACAGGATATTTAAAATTATCCAGTCAGAGGACCAAGCAGAAAAAAGAATGAAAAAGTGAAGAAAGTCTCTAGGACTTATGGGACACAATCAAAAGAAACAATATCCACATTATGGGAATTCCAGAAGAAGAAAAGAAACAGAATAGGACAGAAAGTATATTTAAAAGCAAAAATCTCTGAAAATATCTCAAACTTGGGAAGAGACATGGACATCCAGATCCATGAGGCCCAAATAATTCCACATAGATTCAACCCAAATAGGACTACATTGAGACACATTATAATTAAATTATCAAAAGTCAAAAGACAAAGAATTTTGAAAGCAGCAAAAGAGAAAAAATTAATACAAGGGAACTTCCATAGGACTATGGGTAGCTTCTTCAGCAGAAATGTTTCAGGCCATGAGAGAACACATGACATATTCAAAATACTGGAGGAAAAAAGTCAACCAAGAACTTTATTCTCCACAAAACTGTCCTTTAGAAACAAAGGAGAGAAAGACTTTCCTTAAAAAAACTAAAACTGAGGGAGTTTATCACCACTAGACCTGTCTTTACAAGAAACGCTAAATGGTGTTCTTTGAGTGGAAGTGAAAGGACACTAACATCATAAAAACTTAAGAAGGTAGTGTAAAACTCACTGGTAATGATAAACATATTGTCAAAGTTAGATTCCATAATATAGTAATGATAGTACATAATTTACTTAAGACTATAGCTTAGAAGTTAAAAACAAACATAACCACAAATATAATAATCTGATATTAGTTATACAATATGAAAAATATGTAAACTGCAACATCAATAACTCAAAATGTGAGGAAGAGGAGAAGTTAAAATATAAAGTTTAGAAGTCCTATTGAAGGCAAAGATTGTTATCAGTTTAAAATAGGGTGATTTATTTTTAAGATACTTTATGTAAACCTCATGATAAAGGAAAAAAAGTCTGTAGTAATTACACAGAAGAATATAAAGAAGTCAAAGTATACTGATACTAAAATATATCAAAACACAAAACAGACAGAAAGATAAGCAACAAGGAATAATGAACCTACAAAATAACCAGAAAACCAGGACCAGAGGATTCCATTGGTGAATTTTACAAAAGATATATGCCAATCCTTATCAAATTCTTACAAAAAATCAAAGAGAAGGGTATAATCCCAAACACAATTTACAAGGCCAGCATTATCCTGATAACAAAAACCAGAAAAGGATACTACCAGAAAAGAAAACTACAGACCAATATCACTGATAAATATAAATGTAAAAATTCTCAATAAAATTCTAACAAACCAAATTCAGCAGCACATTAAAAGGGTCATTAACTATAATCAAATGGAATTTATCCCTAGGATGCAAGGATGGTTCCACAAATACAGATCAATCAATGTGATACATCACAATACAATGAAAGAAAATAATCATATAGTCACCTCAATAGATACAGAAAAAGCATTTGACAAAAATCAATGTTAGTTCATGATAAAACTCATATCAAATTAGGTTATAGAAGGAATATACCTCTACAAAAGTAAGGGCCATATATGACAAAAACACAGCCAATATTATACTCTATGGTGAAATTTTGAAGGCATTTTCCTCTATGATCAGAAATAAGAAAAATGTGCCCTCTCTCACCATATTTATTCAACACAGTACTGGAAGTTTTAGCCAGAGAAATTAGCAAGGAAAATAAACAAAATTCACCAGAATTGAAAAGAAAATAGTAATACTGTCTCTATTTCCAGAGGACATGTATATATACATATATATATAAAACTCTATAAAGACACCACAAAAAAAAACCCCTGTTAGATCCAATCAACAAATTCAGTAAAGTCATAGGATATGAAATTGATACAAAAATTTTAGCATTTCTATATGCTGACACCCAACTATCTGAAAAAGAAATATTTTTTTTTTACAATAGCATCAAAAACAATAAAATCTTGAAATAAATTTAACCAAGGAAGTGAAAGATCTGTACACTGAAAACTACAAGATGTTGATGAAATAAATTGAAGAAGACACAAATAAATTGAAAGGTATCCTGTGTTCATGGATTGGAAAAATTAATATTGTTAAAATGTCAATACTACCAGAAGCCATAGATTCAATACAACCCCTCTCAAGATTCCAATGGCAATTTTTAAAAAGTAAAAAAAAAATCCTAAATTTTATATGGAATCACAAAAGACCCTGAATAGTCAAAGCAATACAGAAAAAGAAAACAAAGTGGGAGGAATCACACTTCCTGATTTCAAGCTATGTTATGAAGATAGAGTAATCAAAACAGTATGGTGCTGCCATAAAAACAGACAAATTGACCAACAGAATAGAACTGAAAGCCCAGAAATAAACCTAGGCATACATGGTCAACCAATATTTGACAAGGAAGCCAAAAATATTCAGTGGAGAAAAGACAATCTCTTCCACAAATAATGCTGAGAAAATTGGATATTCACATGTAAAAGAATGAAACTATAGTCCTATCCTACACCACTCACAAAAATTAACTTGAAATGGATTAAAGATTTAAATGTAAGACCTGAAACCATAAAACTCCTAAAAGAAAATATGGGGGGAAATCTCCTTGACATGGAGTCTTGGCAATGAATTTTTGGATATGATACCTAAAGCACAAGCATCAAAATAAACAAGTAGGACTGTATTAAATTAGAAACCTTCTGCACAGCAGACAAAAGAAATGATCAGAAAAATGAAAAGACAGCCTATGGAATGGGGAAAATATTTGCAAACTATGTATCTGAAGGATTAATATCCAAAATATATAAAGAACTCATACAAATCAATAGCAAAAACAAATAGTCTAGGTAAACAATGGCCAAGGCCCTGAATAGACATTTTCCCAAAGATGTATGAATGGCCAACAGGTACATAAAAAGATGATCAACTTCACTAGTCATTAGTGAAATGCAAATCAAAACCACAATGAGACAACACCTCAGGCGTGTCAGAATGGCTAGCATCAAAAAGACATGAAAACAAATTCTGGCAAAGATGTGGAGAAAAGCAAACCCTTGTGTACTGTTGGTGGGATTATAAATTGGTACAGTTACTATGGAAAACAGTATGGTGTTTCCTCAAAAAATTGATATGATCCAGCAATTCCACTTGTGGGAATATATTAAAAGGAAAAAAAACACTATGATGAAGAGATATATGCACCCTGATGTTCATAGCAGTATTATTAACAATAGCTGAGACGTGGAAACAATTAAAGTGTCTATAAATGGATGAATGGATAAAGAATTGGTGGAGTATATATACAGTAGAATAGTATTCAGCCACAAAAAAGGGAGGAAAGCCTGGCCTTTGTGACAGAGATGAACCTGGAGGGCATTACACTAAGTGAAATAAGTCAGAGAAAGCATATACTTTACGATCTCACTTATATGTGGAATCTAGAAAAAAAAAAAAAACACAAAAAGCTGAATTCATAGAAAAAAAATCAGATTTGTGGTTACCAGAGGCAGGGTGTGGGGTGCTGAGGGAATTGTTGCAAAGTTGTTCAAAAGGTATAAACTTTCAGTTATAAGATAAATAAGTACTATGGATGTACTACGTAACATTATGACTATAATTAACACTGCTGTATGATATATATGTAAATTGTTAAGAGGGTAAAACCTACATCCTCATGACAAAGGAAAAATAGGTTGTTTTCCCTTTTTTTTGTTGGTATCTATATGAGATGATGGATGTTAACTAAACTTATTGTGGTAATCATTTCACAATATATGTAAGTCAAATCATTATGCGTATATCTTAAACTTCTACAGTGCTATATGTCAATTAAATCTCAATAAAACTGGGGGGAAAACCCAAAAAACAAAACTAAACTCAACTCTGAATAAGCATTTTTTTGCTTCAAAAAAAAAAAAAAAAAGAAAGAAAAATATTAAAAGTAGTTTCTCAGGCTGAAAGGAAGTGACACCATATAGTAATTCAAATCTATACAAAGTAACAAAGAGTACCAATAAAGATAATTTTGAAAGTAATTATAAAAGGCAGTATAATTATATTTTTCCTCCTTTCTTCTCTTAACTGATTTTTAATACAAAGATCATAAAATTGTATTTTAACATTATATAAAGATGTAATATATATTATAATAATAGCACAAAGAAGGGAAGAGAGAATGAAGTTACATTGGAGCAAGAAAGTGACACCAGACTGTAACTTGAATCTATGGAAAGAAATAACATGTACCAGAATAATAAATAAGTATATTGTAAATAAAGTATATTGTAGAACCATAGAGCAATCATTAAGAAAATGAGTCAGAATATATTAAAAAATGAATAAAGGAATTAAAGTGGTACATTAGAAAATAAACACATAATATAAAAGAAAGCAATAAAGGAGGAATGGAGGAACAAAAAGATATGAGAATGATAAAAAAACAAATAGAAAATGGCAACTCCAACTATATCAATAATTAAATGTGAAGGAGTTAAACACTCCAAAGAAAAGGCAGAGATTGTCAGACTGGACTGAAAAAAAAAAAAAAAACACAGGTTCCAACTATATGACATCATAAGAGACATACTTTATATCAAAAAATACATGCAGTTTGAAAGCAGATGATGAAAAAAGATATACCAAGTAAACAACAGGCATAAGTGAACTGGACTGGCTATCCTACTATCAGACAAAATATACTTTAAGATGAAAACTGTTACTAGAAAAGAAGAGGAACATTTTATAAAGGGCTAATTCATTGGGAAGATATATCAACAAATATATATTATTTGTATGACAACAAAGCTCTAAAATACATGAAGCAAAAGCTGATGGAATTGAAGGGAGAAATAACCCAATCTTGATTATGAGTAGAACAACTGGACAGAAAATTAGCAAGGATATAAAAGACCTGAACAACACTATCAACCTACTAGACCTACCTGACATCTATATAACACTTTACCAACAACAACAGAATATAAATTCTTCTCATATGCACATGGAACATTTTCTAAGACAGACCATATGTTAGGCCATAAAACAAGACTCAATTTAAAAGGACTGAAACCATACCAAGAATGTTCTCTGACCACAATGGAATTAAACTACAAATCAACTACACAAGGAAATTTGGGAAATCCACAAATATGTGGAAATTAAGCAACATACATTTAAATAACTCATGAATCAAAAAAAAAATAACAAGAGAAATTAGAAAGATTTTTGAGCTGAATAAAAACACAAGGTATCAAATATATGGAATGCAGCTAACACAGTGTTCAAAGGGAAATTTAGAGCCACAAATGCCTACATTAGAAAAGAAAAAAGATCTTAAATCAATAACCTAACTACCTTAGGGAACTAGAAAAAATGTAAAAAATGTTATAAAGGGTATTATTATCAATTTGATAGAACTGAAATACGGATAGATTAGGTTAAAATATTGTTATCAAGATTAAATTTACTAATGTCAATATACGTATTATGGTGGTGAAAGAATATTCCTATCTGTGGGGAATACACATTGAAATATTTAGGAATAAAGGTTCAGAACAATCAACCAATCTCTTTCTCCCTCCCTTACCCCCTATACACATATAAGCATGTGTGTGTGCATGCAGGCCTGTGTGTAGGGGGAAGGAAGAAGTAATAAACTAAATGGGATAAAATGCTAATAAGGTGAATTTATATAATAAGTATATGGATATCCTTTGCATTATTGTTATTCTTACAGATTTTCTGTAAATTTAAAATTATTTAAAATTACTCTGTAAGTTTAAATTACTATATTATCAATATACATTTGCCCTTCAGTATCTCTGGGGCATTGGTTCCAGGACCCCCATGGATATCAAAATTCATGTATCCTCAAATCCCATAGTCAGTCCTCTATATTTGTGAATTCCACATCCTCAGATTCAATCAATCTCAGATTGTAAACATAGCAGTATATGTTTAAAAAAAAAAGTCTCATATATGTGGCACACACAGTCCAAACTCACATTGTTCAAGGGTCAACTGCATTAAATTTATTAATAATTAATAAAGTTATTATATACCAACTAATATATTATTCTGTAAATTTAAAATAAACTCATCACATGTTAATATATTTTTATGAAACAGCTGTACTTTGTTTTTTTACCCTAATTGCTTTTAATTTGAACAAGCTCAGCCTGATTCTATTCTTGTACATTTTTCTCTGAAGAATTAGATACCATTTGAACAAACAAACAGAAAACCACCACCACCACTACCAAAAAACTGCGTGTCCCCTGTCATCTTCTAATGTAGATCATCATCTTCTTTATATTTTGATAAGGCCCAAGATGAAGAGTTTTTGATTTTTTGTTTTTCTCCCTAACATACCTTAGACCCAGAACAATTATTTTCAAAAACAGAAAGTAATTACTAAGAAAAGTGGTATTGCTTTACATGTTTTGCAAATCTCTGTCTAGCTTAATAGAAGGTAATAGGATTCACATTATCTGTTTCTGCATTCAATTTTATAATATCTTGTTTGGATGAAAGTATATGAAGAAAAGCTAGCATTATACAGATATGTAGTTGGAAAAGGAAAAGATATTTTAAATAGCATTTTCAGATAACTATGGGTATTTGTCATGCAGCATTTTCTTAAAGGTTAGTTGGAATGTGGAATGAGAAACTGTATCAATGAAGTTTTCTGTTGCATTAAAATCCATTGGTTTATACTGTACTTCAAGTAAGTCACTTACTTACCCATGAACAATTTTGTAACATCATATACTGGTCATTTGTAAAAATCCTAGTTCACTAAATTATACAAATTTTCCAATTTTTTTCTAACATTTTGGAATTTTAATCTTAACTCATTGTTTTTACTTTGAATTTCTGAGTAAGTTGCTTAATATTTCTTTGGCTTTTATTTTCAAGAATTATTTTGGAAAACATGGCTAGATTGATTTTTTTAATTCTTTTTTTTTTATTGAAGTGTAGTCAATATACAAGGTTAGTTTCTGATGTACAGCAAAGTGATTCAGTTATACATACATATATATGTGTGTCTATACATATATATTTTTTTTTCAGATTCTTTTCCATTATAGCTCATTATAAGAAATTGAATATATTTCCCTGTGCTATGCAGTAGGTCCTTGTTGTTTATCTATTTTATATATAGTACTGTGTATCTATTAATCCCAAACTCCTAATCTATCCCTCTATTTTTCCTCCCTGGTAACATTTTGTTTGACATACTATATTATATATTATCAACAACTCACATTCATTAATATCAGTACTAATCTCATCAGAAAAATCTTTTGTGGTGAAGGAAAGTGCAGCATTTATTGCAGGGTGAAAATTCTTTTAAATATTCTGGTCCCAATACAGGGACAAGTTTTCCAAAGTTCCAATTTTCACTTGAAATCTCAAAATTTGTAATAGGCTAAAATATTATCAGTTGTTTCCTTAAAGTGGCAAACTCACTTCACTTGCCTGAGAAAATATTTGCCAAATATCCAAGCCTAAATAATCATAATTTATCTCTCAGCTGGCCTCTCAAGTAAAAATTGCTCCCCTGAAAAGAGTGGCTAATTTAGCCAGTAACTCAACAAGAATCACAAAAGCACTTTTCCTTGAGACAACCCCCCTACTTCAGTCTGCAAGAAATGTGCCTCCTATTTTATCACACATAATATTAAAAAGCCATGCACTGAAGGGTAGATATTTAAATAAAGTTAATTTTTACTGCTTTGCTAATATCTTTGAGTAAAACTATTGGCTTTTTAAAATTTTTACTGCACATGAAAATTACAACAAGCAATGGGCATATTTGGTGTTACACCCTAGACTCATGTTAAGACACCAACAATTTTCCTCTACATTAAAAATATATATATAATTTATTTAGAACATCTGGCCAAGTGGCACATGAAAAGATGCCCAGTATTATTGGTCATTGGGGAAAATCAAATCAAAACCACAATAAGATATCACCTCACATCTGTTAGAATGGCTATTACCAAAAAAATGAGAAACAGCGTGAATTGGTAAGCATGTGGTGAAAATTATCTCTTGGTCACTGAAGTGTGGGAATTTAAACTGGTGCAACCACTATGGAAGACACTATGGAGGTCCCTCAAAAAATTAAATATAGAGCTACTATATGACCCAGCAACCCCACTTCTGAGTATTCATCCAAGGAAAACAAAAGCACTAATTTAAAAAGATATATATATCCCCATGTTCACTGCAACATTTATAATATCAAAGACATGGAAACAACTTAAGTATCCATCAATGGATGAATAGAGAAAGAAATTGTCACACACACACACACACACACACACACACACACACACACACGAATACTATTCAGTCATCAAAAGAAAGAAATCTTGCTATTGACAACACGGTTGGATCTCAAGGATGTTATGCTAAGTAAAATAAATCAGAAATAAACCAGACAGGGAAAAACAGTATTATATGATCTCTCTCATATGTGGAATCTAAAAACAAAAACCAAAGACACAGAGAAACTGGTAGTTGCAAGAGGGGGTTGGTGAGAGTGGGAGAAAGGGGTGAACTATTATTCTTTCTTTAGTTTAAATAAACTGAATAAAAGTTTTTAAAAAGAAAAACCACAGCTAAACTGACATTATTTGAAGCACAACTAGACTAATTCCTTTGTCAATTGCTCTATCTTGAAAAAAAAAAAATCACAGGACAAGTTAATTTCGTGGTTTTGTTTTTTGTTTATTTGGGTTTGTTTTTTGTTTTTTTTTGTTTGTTTGTTTGTTTATCATTGTCTCTGAGTCAGTTTTTTGAGAATTTAGTCTAACAGATGATTTCTTTTCTATTTTTGTAATTTTTAGAATGGTTACCTTAAAAGATGGAAGAGAAAGCATAATTTACTATATTTACAAATGGTACAAAAATGTTTCCTTGTGTTTAAAAAAATTTGCTAATTGTGCCAACAATGCCTGAGTATGCTTCACTATCTGGGAGCCCTATTATAACACTTAGTCAAATAGCAAATTTTATTTTTGAAATATATATATTTTAGTTTTATTATGAAAAGCATTTGCCTTAATAGATTTCCTGAAAGCACCTCAAGGAAAGCCAGGAGTCTGTGGACCACTTGTTTCAAGAATCACAAGTTATAATGCTACTTGTTCTATATCTACATGGGAAGCAGAAAATAATGTAATGAGCATGAAATTTAGGGTCTGTGTACAACTACATCCTGACTATAAAGTAATGCAAAGGAATTAAATAAAGCATGTCTCTGAGACAGGTTGAAGAATTTTCTTTTATGTGATTTATGTTTATTATGAAATTTTTTCAACATAAAAGTAGAATTTTATTGTGAATCCCAAATGTTCTACTTAGATTAAACTGGTATTATTTTGCTGTTTGCTAGCATATTGCTGGAGTACTTTAAAGCAAATTCCAGACACCATGACATTTTACCCTTATTAAACTTAATACCTAGATCATATTCAGTTTTTTCCAATTGTCCCCACTCCCCCACCAAAGTTGTTCCACACTTAACTTGTTTGAATTTTAATCCAAAAGTGTTCTACATGTTAATTTGGCTATTATGAATGAATAAAAAGTCCAGGTCAGTTTTCAAATAGACTGTCTAAATTCTGGATTTGTCTAATTGCTTCCAAATGGTGCTGTTTATCTCCTTCCTTGGTTTCCCATATTTCCTATAAACTGAGATTTGAGCTTAAGGTTTGGCAAGATTCAGGTTCAGCGTTTTTAGCAAGATGGTGGTAATGCAATAAAGCCTTTATGAACCAAGGCATCACCTACTACACATAGGATTACACAGATTTTCTTTTTCTTCTTCAGGAGATATACGGCCCAATCCTAGAGATGGAACGATATAAAACAGTACCATAGCTCCATGGCACTTGTTAGAACTGGAAGACACCTTCATGATAGAGGTCTAAGCCAAGTGGTTTACCCAAAGGCATGCAACTTTTAAGAGGAATTTCATTAGCAGATTTACTTAGCTGTGGCCATTAAAAAAAAATAAGCAAATATTTTCAGAATCAGAGTTACTATTTTATTTTCATATTGCCCCACCTAAGTATCCTAAAAATCATAATCTGATAATTTTATACTTCATTGGGAAATATCTTTCAGTGATGGATAAATTGAGGAACTTAAGTTTGTAATTTATTTATAGAGTGTTTTAGAATCACTGAAGGAAAGATTCTTTACCTATGTTGTGACTGTGGTTTTTTTGTGAGTGGGGTGTTCACAAGTTTCTGAATTAATGATCTTTGTTAAAATAAATGTAAATCAAAACCAACAAAGTGACAAATAGAAAGGGGGTTCAAAGACTATTATGGCAATTCCTGGTAGCATCAGTGTAACTAAGATTCTATTAGTTTTCTCTAAGTTAATGATTTCACAGTGAAAATATGCTCAAGGCTGACACTTGGCATGTAAATATTTAGCCCAGAGCAATTCTTTGTAAGGAAAATTTAATTAAGTTAGTCAGTGAAGGAGGGTTAAAAATGGCTGATCGGAAACCACAGAAAGAATTTTCATTTTAGAAGTCTTGTCGTGGCTAGTAGTGGTGAGAAGGTAAGTAAATTCTTTGGAATTTACTACTAAAAAGAAAAGAAAACTGTCATTTCAGTCTCCCTTCCTACAAAAACCCTCGTTCCCCTGGGAGAATAATAACCATTCACAAATAATACTTCTCATGATAAATTTGAAAGACTCCTGCAAATGTCACCTGAGGCCTAGGTGGCAGAAGCTGGCCTTTAGCTTGTGTGGTAAACACCTGACACTGTGGTGGTTACAAATAACTTGAGAACTGCATTTTTGCCAGAGAAAAAGGAAAGACTTTCATTATTAAAGCATCAAAATGAAAAGAAACACCAGCTCAGTGAGGCTGCAAAGTTGTCCACCCTTTCTGTGCCGCTCACGGTTTAGCTCATAGCTTCCGCGCAGAGCTACGATTCGGAGCTGAACTGTCCTGCCTTTGCACAGTTTCGATTCTAGAACCAGTGATTTGCTTCTGTGGCCACAGCGAGTCACGGCCCAGATAAAATCTAGGATCAGACTTCTGGCAGGCAGTCTTTCAGAATCTTAAGCAGAATTTCCTGGACTGCAGAGAGGGTAAGTGAATGAGTTCACAGAAATGACAGAAACAAGTGTTTCTGTTTCATTTTGGAATTGCTGAATCTGGATTCACTGGCAACAGACACAGTTTAAATACAAAGGGAGGTCCCCCAGGTCCCTGCTTTGCTCCACTTTTTTAGTAACCCATATGGGTTAAAATTAGTGGCAAAAATAAGCTTACCTTTCAGGAAAAGAATTAGAATCTCTTCTCTGAAAAATGTAATGTGTTTTTATTGACACAATCTTATCAGCAGGTAGAATGACATTCCTAGTTTATAGATGGGGAGATTCAAGCAGACACACAAGGGTAGGGGAGTGAAGGAACACTGTGCCTGGAACAGGACTAGGGCACAAACACTAGGGTGAAAACAGTCTGACCAGTGTCCTGTGTCAAATCCTCACCCTTCATTTTCTATACCTCATCTCACCAGCCCCACCCCTACATAGAAAGAAGCAAGTAAACAGGGAAGTTAACACAATTCCTAGGATAATGAAAACTGACATTTATTGAGTATTATGTGTCAAGCATTGGTCTAAATGCCTAACCTGTAACAAATTATTTCATCCTCACAACCACTCTATGACTTACAGATGGGGGAAGTGAGAAACAGAGAGGTTAATTAATTTGTCTAAATTCAGAGATAATCAGCGCAGGGCAGACTTGTGAATTTAAGCCACAGGGCCTTTTTCTTCACTGTGATGCTGTGGCCCACTTGGCCCCTGGAATCCTCTTCCATGCTCTCTCCTCTAACGTCAAGATGTTTCATAGTTTTATTTTTCCCCTTAGTGCAACTTTTCACATGTTTAACTTCAGGGATAATGACTGTATTTGATTTCACAGTATTGCCTCAGAACCTACTGAAGGTACTATTGTAATATATAATAAATGCATTATATTACATTTCAAAATAACAACAAATTCTAAATTTAAAAATCTATTTTGCCCCAGGGGTTTCTGAATTGTGGGTCCACAGCATGTGCTTTTTAACCCTCATAACTTAGGGGAAAAGGAAGTGGTTTAGATCAAGTTTGAGAAGATATATTCTGACATAAGCTTTCATCAGACACACAAGAAAACATGTCCAGAAAAAAATGTATGAAATTAACTACTACACACAGCTAGTTAGTAGTAGAATGGAAATTGAGACGCAGATCTGGAAACTCTGTTCTTTGATAAGGACAACATGTCTTTGACCAGGGATTCATGCTTCCTTGACTATGGACAGATGTCCAATGACTGCAGTGGGTTGACCAGATGCTAGGGCAGGCCAAGCCAGGACTGCTCCCTAGAGAAGCAGCTTAGGCCTTTTTCATCTGGAGCTTTTCTTAGGGGCAGACGGGAACCAGCAGATAGTAACTTCACCTAAAGGTAATTAACATGTTTTGCCAATATGCTCAAGAACTGAGTGTAATGCTTATTTTAAAAATAGAAATTTTAGCTCTCCTACCCTTCTACCCTGTCTCACACTGTACAAATCTGGATGTTAACAAGCACTCCAGGCAGAGTCCTCTGACCATGATTTGTTTGGTTAGCACAGGCATTCTCCATCAGTGCCTGCTTCCCGGAACCCTTGAATTGTGTAGTTCCAGGGGCAGCCATTCTTATCATAGCCTCTATGCGAACGGGGCCCCCTGCTGTTGTGCAGTGTGCAGCCTGTGCAGCCCTACACTGGGGTCCTGCACTTCAGCAGATATCCTTCCCTCCAAGAATGTCAACGAGGCAGACGCAGTCCTGCATATGGTATCAGCAAGGGAGGGCCAGGGAAAATGAGAAAAGTTCAGCCCTGGTGAACTTATCCAGATGTTGCAATCAAGATATATAGAAATACTCATTTTCTGGAAAACACATAGAAATATTTATAGAAATGTATACAAAATTTAATTTTAGCATACATATGTTTCTATTTTACAGTTAAATATGTTTCTATTTTTATTTCCAGCGCTTAAGCCTCTGGAAGAACATAACCTAGTCCTGTCGACATCTTTTCATTTTCTCTTTTGTCAGTCTTTCCTTACTCTCTACCACTTACCTGCCTACCTACTCCCCCTGCAAACTAACCTCACTCCAATTCCTCCAACCAAAAACAAAACAAAAACAAAAAAACCCACCCCCAAACAAAAAACATCTGCTTAGCCACTTTCTGATCAACCCCAACAGTCCTAAACACCACAGCCTGGCTCAGCTTCTGCTCGTCCAGTCTATGTTTCCTAAACTAATAACTCATGGTGGAATTTCCAGCACTGGAGTAAGTGGAGAGGCATGTGTAGGGGTTTAGGTGATTTAAGTAGATTTTAAAAACACTTTTCAAATCATACCGCACATCTGCCTCATTATTCATGAATACTGATGGAAAATCTAGTTTCTTATCGTACAGGTAGGTCATCCATGTCTATTTAGGACTTATGCTCAAACCCATCCCCCACTATAGGCACTATCACAAAGCCAAATAAAAGACCTTTCTCAGAGGAAAAACTGGCCACTTCCAAGCTAGATTTGGTGCTAATGCATGGTGAGCTAGTTAGAGGGGCCAGAGGCAGACCATGTTAGTGCCCTGGAGAGTATAAACACTCCAAAAGGTCAAAAATGTCATTCTCCAATTGGCTAAGGCCTTGGCGAAAATTAGGCATATGCCATCAGCCCTTAGAGTCAAGGATTACATCAGTTGGTCTAGTAAATTCTTGGCGCAGGAGCATCTTATAGGTGTCCCAGAGCAATAAAGAGAAATATGACAGAGTTACCAAGAGCTGGCCCCCAAAGAGAAACCAAGGCGCAACCAAAGAGGTCAGGAGGTAGAGTGCAGATGAGGAGTGTGGTTAGGACAGACTGGGGTTCCCCCAGGAGCCTTCTGCCACAGGCCACCAACCAGCCCAGAGAGCTGATGGGAAAAAGCAAACTCACGCTGAAGACGACTTCCAATAAGGTGGCATTTCTATTCTTTACAAAAAGGAAAGCATTTCCCATTTCCTCCTTCGTGAAAATATGATGGTCCCCCATGGAAGCACATCTCCCCTACAGACAATTCACTAATACAAGCCGTCAGCATGTACTCAGTTCTAGCGACACAGTACTAGCACCAAGTCCCATTCTAGTCTTAGAGCTAAGGAAGAGTTTTTATTTTCCTGGCTATATTTAATAAAAAGAAAAGCACATTCCCCGGAGCAGGGATGGGCAGTGGGAATGGCTCACTATTCTGAAGATCAGGCAGATGTTAACTATGATGAAGAGTTCCTTAGTGGTACTGAGTGGTCAGAATCTAAATGCCTCTGATTTGAGGGGGCAAATATAAACATCTGTACATATGTTAGATCTGATGTCCATGACCAAGGACTGGTTAGAAGTCGGGGTCTTGCTTAAATGGTTACTATTCAAATATACGCACTTAAAAGCAACTGCCCTCACTGGTACACTGGACCAGTCCCTATATGAAGAAAAGAACACCTGTTTTTATAAAATTTTAAATTTGTTAAGTGATTCTCAGTGATTTATTAAACAAAAATTATTTTAATTTCTCGAAAAGTTGAAAATTGTTCAAATTTATAGTTTTAACGCTTTTAGAATAGGCTTTGCTCTGTGAGAAAGGCTTTCCATGTAACTTTTAAAATAGAGGAATAATTTAAGTGCTTTTAAACACATCTGGATACAGTGTCAACATATTCTATGTCACAAAAGCAAATCTGCTCACAGTATATGTAGTTCAGGTTGATCGGTGGTTTTCAGCATTTATTTGGTTGTATTGTGTTTTGCTTATCTAGATAAAATATTATACATTAATTGACAAAAATAGTTTAGGATAAAAAGGAAAGGAGCTTGCATTAGTCAGCCAGGGCTGCCATTACAAAATACCACAGACTGGGTGGCATGACAGAAATTTACTTCCTAACAGTGCTGAAGGCTGGAAGACCAAGACCCAGGTGCCTGTAGGGCTGGTTTCTGGTGAGGGCTCTCTTCCTGACTTGCAGGTGGCTGCCTACCTATGTGTGCTCCTGGGGTTTTTTCTCTTTTTATAAGGACAGTCCTGTTCGATCAGGGCCCCACCCTTATGACCTCATTTAACCTTAATGTTAATTACTTCCTTCAAGGCCCTATCTCCAAATGTAGTCACATTGAGTTAGGGCTTCACTATACGAATTTGGGAGTGGGAACACAATTTGGTTCACCGCAGAGCTACCAGAACCAGAGCATTTAGGTTTTAAATGCTTATTAAATGCTTAATGCCCTGCCTGCTATGCTTTTATAAAACTAAATCTTGATCTTAACTCTAATGTCTTATAAATAGGCTTAAAGCAAAGAAAAAAGTGTTATGTCCATTACCCAGGGAAAAGAAAAGGTTCCTTAACAATGAAAGAGGACAATACCTATGGTATTGAAAAGAATAAATAGTATTTGTTCTCTCAATGCCAGAAGTATTTTATTTGCTACATGTTCTCATTACTACAGGCTACTACACACAAAGTTTTCTTGCTTTCTTTTGTCCATGCACATTGCTAATTTAGACTGGATTTTGAAGTGGACAACTCATTTAGTTACTCAAAACATCTCATATGAATGGCCAAAATTAGGAAGCAACTGAAAAAGAGAGTTTAGTGCCTAGCTGATAGATGGCATAATTATTAACACATAAAAAAAATTTCCAAATTATTTTCCCCATATATCTATTGTTTCCCAAGACTTTCTAAACTGCCTTCTCTGTTGTGTCTAAATATCTACTGGGAATAAATGCTTAGAACAGGTCATGAGACAAGAGGGAAGAGGGCAGGGCACAGTCATTAAAAAAATTACACAGCAATTGAGGATAGAATATAAACTAGGCAGAACCAACTAGGCCCAAGATGGTGGAAGATTTGACTTCCAGTAGAACTTGAGCCTCATTATATGCTCATTACAATAAAATTAGCCTTACAGATAAGAAGTACCCACCGTGCACCAATGCCATGACACTTCCAGTTAAGTCTAAATAAGGACAAAAATCCCTTCACCCTTGGGAAGGTGGAGCTGGGATGAAAATCAGGAAATGTAACTCCAAACCCCTTCTTCTGCAATGAATATTCCACCCATTCATTTTTACAACCCATATAATCAGCTTGCCAGAGAAACTCAGCACAGCTTCTTACCCAAGGCTGCCCGCTCTCCCCTTGAGAGCATCCTATCACTTAATAAATCCTCACTTTACTTTCTTGTCTCCATGTCTCATCTTTAAAATCTTTCTATGATGAGACAAGAACCTACTCTCTGGTAAAAGGCATACACCCTTTGAAGTTTCTTCTACTCTCGTCTTTATCTTCAACCCCATCCATAAAAAGTATCCAACTTTGCTTAGAACTTCAGGGGCTTATGCCGATTAAATAAAGTGGGACTGAAGTTGAAGTCCTTATTTATCTCATCAATGTGTGTGCAGTGTTGCTCAGCTCCCCTCATGAATGCAGAGCTTTTCCAGCTTTTCCCTGTCATCCCAGCACATTATAAATTTACAATCCAAGAAGCAAAAAAAAAAAAAAAAAAAAAAAAAAAAGTGATCACAGTAAGGACAAGTGCTAAATTTTTTGAGTAAGCAAGTAGATGGATGATAGATTACAATACAGAGTGTCCGAGTTGGAAAGAATCTTAAACATCATCTTTAATTTTCTCATTTTTATCAATGAGAAAAAACAAACACAAAAGCACATGAGGAATCTCTTCTGTGGTGATCATGGAGTGAAGCAATGATCATAGAAGGTCATAAAATCACAGGGTAGAGAAAGGATGAGTTGGCAGAGAGGAGGAAGAAAAGCTATAGCCAGTCTAACAAGGCAGGGACAGAGCATCAGGCAACAAAACCCATGGTTAAAATCATAAACTATGGCATCAGACAGACCTGGATTTGAATCCCAGCCGCCATCACGCAGTAACGGTGTAACCCTGGAAAAGTTGTTTGTCTTCCCCTTGCCCCAGTGTCTTCATCTGAAAAACAGGATAATAACAGTGTGAATTATGAGAATTTTTAATTCTCTGGTAGATTTTTTTTTACATGGACTAAATAGAGTGCTTAGACTAGAGCCTAATCCATAATGCTCGGTAAACATTATTGACTTATTCATCTCCCCTTTGAAAACCTAGAAATACTTCAGGGATTTAGGGATTTCAGGAATAGGTTGAATAACAGATATGAGAAAGAGGTAAGACTCATACAAACTCAGTGATGGAATTTCTAGTTTCCACAACATGTGGATCTAGATAATATAGACTCCTCTTCAGCTATGAACATATAAACAGGCCAGAAAAAAAAATAACAAAAAATATTAAGTACATAGTTGAGTGAAAAGGGGAGAAGAAAAGTCTGAACCAAGAATGAAGAACTTACAGCCAGAGTTGATGGCCATGACTGGGATGCTAAACACAGGGTGCTGGAAGGAAGGAGGCACTAATGCCCATGTGGGAACACCTGGGACCATGGGCTTGCGAACGACAGAGATCTAGAACTGAAAACTTTCAACCCGGCAAAGACTGCCATCTCCATGAAAGAATGGTAAGAGGTCTACTAACCAAAGCAGCAGCAAGAAACTTGCCTAAGGCTCTAGGGGAGAGCTGCTGTGAGAAGTTATTGTTAAAAGGAGTCCTAGGAACTGATATTTCTGTTGTAGCAATATTTATACAACTTAGGCATGTTGAATTTCTATACACACACACCACAGACTACTAATAGAGATATGTTCATAATGAAAGAAACCAGAAGCTAGGAGATGATGTAATAATATCTTTAAAATGTTGATGAAATATATTTACCCGGAAGTTCTATACTTATCATTTAAGACTGAAGTAAAATTAATACACTTTCAAGCAAATCTGAGAACTGTTTTTTGAAATAACCACTAGTGGATGCCTTTCTCTAAGAAAGAAACTGAATCAAGGAGGAAGGAGTGGGTAGTAATGATGAACAAATTCTTAAGCCTAAGTATATGTGAACAAGTATTGGCTGTTAAACACAAACAAACAGTAATAATAACGTCTAATTTAAGAGGGTTGAAAATAAGGTGCAACTACAGTTGACCCTTGAACAACAAGGGTTTGAACTACACAGGTCTACATATACATGACCTTTTTTCAGTAAATATGTACTACACTACTATATGATCTGTGGTTGGTTGAACCTGTGGATGTGGAACCGTGGATGTGGAGGGATGACTGTAAAGTTTTATGTGGGTTTTGATTGCACAGGGTCAGCACCCCTATCCCCTACATTGTTCAAGGGTCAACTGTACTTCACTAGACAATAATAACACGAGGGTTGAAGAGAGTTTCTCAGGAGGAATGTAGTAACATCAATTAATTTTAGACTTTGGTAAGGCAAGTATGCATTTTAATATTGAACAATATTGTAAGAATGGCAAGAAATATATAAATTTCAGATTAGCAGAGAAAGAAAAGGCAGAATAAGAAAAACGTAATGAATCCAATTAACAGCAAAAAAGAAGAAAAACCTACCTTTATCTATCTCACAAACTAAAATTAAAAAAACAAATCCAATTACAGTAGTAATTTAAATAACTAGCTGTACAGAATAAATTTGCCATCTCTAAGTCAAAGATGATCATGTTAAATAGAAGAAATACAGTCCCCCTGGGTGCTATACCCAAGAGGCACATCTAAAATTTAGTGATACCAACAGATTGAAAGTAAAAGGATGGAGAAGATATACTAATCAAACAAATTTTGAGAAGAAATCTGGAGTGGTAATATTATTATCAAATGAAATATATTTTAGGGCAAAATGCTTATTAATGTTATTAGTATTGTTAATAGCTACTACTTTCTGTATGACAGACACTGTTTTAAGAGAACATGAGTTCACTACTATAACTCTATGACGTAGATATATTATCTCATTTTCTCAGATGAGGAAACTGAGACTCAGAAGATTACTAAGTGGTGATATCGGGATTTGAACACAGGTATCCTGGTTCAAATGTCCATCCTTTTAACCACTACATGATGAAAAGAGCCATTATATACCGTAAAAGGAAATTCACTGGGAATTGAACCCGTATGCCCCTAGTAACATAACCTCAAAATAGGAAAGAAAAGAAATAAAATTTAAAGAACAGCAAAAAAAAAAAAAAAAAAAAATCTGTAATTATTGTAGAAAGCTTAGCGTATTTTTCTCAGAAACTGATAAATCAAGTGGTCAAAGAAATCAATAAAGCTCTGAAACATTTGAATTACAGAATTAAGGAGTTTAAACTGATGTGTATGTCTCTCTTGCTGTATGTATGTATATACACACATAGACACACAAATATACAAACCTTTGGCAATATTGATCAAGGAGAAAATTATAAACAAACTTTATCAGAATTAAAACAAGAATCAGGCAAATAAAGTAGGTTTTTAAAATCATCTGAGCTAAATACAATGTGATATCCTGATTAGATCTTGGAACTAAAACTGGACTGCTATAGACTGAATGTTTATGTCTCCCTACCCCACCCAAAATCATATGTTGAAACTTAATCCCCAGTGTGATGGTATTTGGAGGTGAAGCCTTGGGGAGGTGATTAAGTCTTGAGGGCAAAGCTCTCATGAATGCGTCTAGTACTCTTATAAAAAAGATTTCAGAGAGCTATCTCTTCCCTTCCACCACTTAAAGTTATAAGAAGATGACCGTATGAAACAGGAAGCAGACCTCACTAAACACCAGATCTGCCAGCACCTCTATCTTGGACTTCCTAGTCACCAGAACCATGAGAAATAAATTTCTGTTGATTACAAGCCACCCAGTCTGTGGTATTCCTTTACAGCTGCCTGAGCAGGCTAAGACACTGACACTAGTGGAAAAACTGGAAATCCAAATAAAGTTTGTAGTTTAGTTAATAGTAATATGCCGATGTTAATTTCTTACTTTTGAAAAATGCACCAGAGTAAGGTGTTAACTTTAGGAGAAACTGGATGAAGGGCAAAGAGACCTTCCATCTGTACCATCTTTGCAACTTTTCTATAAATCTAAAAGTACCCCAAAATTAAGTTAATTCTAAAAAATCATATGGAATTTTACCTATAACTAGTGGTACTGGTTTTATCTGTGACATAAAGGAAACGTATGATACATTTGAAATGTATGTTTCTTTTATGAACCACGAGAACTTGTCATCCAGTTATACTTTGAAGGACTGACTGACCAAAATACTACATTTCCAAGGAGCAAAATAAGGGAAAATAGCAGATGAAAGTCATGCACTGAAAATCTGAACATTGTATAAGAAATGTATTTCTAGCCCCCAATCCACTGATTGACATTGCTAAGTGGCAGGGAATCAGATAGGAAGTTTAAAAGGAAAACAGGCCACTGTGCTTGGTCACGAGGGCTACTTCTCTTTTGGGGAGGAAGTCCCAGTTTCCCCAAGGCTGGGAATTCTGCGTAAGGTTCCCATTCCTTTCTCTCCTGCAGGAATAATCATGTAGGGGGAAAAACAGGAGTGGATTTTGCTGGTCTCAGGGCTATAACTTATATTACTTCCAATAAGAACATCACTTTATCACTGGACAGACAATGCAGCCAGACTATATAATAAAAGCTACTGCAAAAACATAGTTTCAGGTGAACATAAACAGCCAAAGCAGCCCAGGGGTCAACATTGTCCAGGAGCAAGGAAGTTGGAGATGGACAACTAAAATACTTTAGGGTATTTGGCTCAGGAAAAAAATTCTACCAGCACGTATTTATATAACTATGTTAAATGAAGACAAAATATTTCTGGAGCTCCTCACTGGGTGAGAAAACGCTCACATACATCTGCTGTTTCATATCATCATTTATTTCGCTTAAGAACATCAAAAGAGTCCCATTTGTATGTTTTCATCCATTTAGAGAGGGGACAAGGTGTTCAGACAGACTTGAAGCGAAGTAGGCAAATCCTTATTACCTGGGATATTCCCATCGTTTGGCTAAGATTACTCAGTCCTAAACTCCACACAACCTCACATCTTCTTTTTACTTGATAGGCTGCTTTTTTGGGAAGGGCCCAAGAACTTCATGTGACTTTTTAGGGACACAAAACCAACCCTGACCCTTACTGACTCCAAGGAAGTCTACAGAGGGGCCTTGTTTTTCCAGCAGTCACACTCCCCGTGTTAGGCGGGGACCTCCCACGAAGACGCACGGACGACACCAGCACAGCGATGCCTCTTGATGCCCTCCATCTGGACATATTGCTTCTGCTTCCTTATCTGTAACATGGGGCTAGCCAATATACCTAGCTCAGGGTTAACATGTGGGCTAAGTAAGATAATTATCTCAATGACAAAGGCCCAGGCACAGTGCCTGGTATATCAACTGCTTAATAAATATTTGTTTAATGAGTTCATCAGTGGATGAAGGGGTGAATGAACTCATCTCCCCTCCTCTAGAAAAAACATAAGCCCCTGTCATGCTCCCCCTACTGCCTGCACCATTCCTCTAAATCCTGGAGGGCTGAACACATAGCTAGAGTCTCCTTTCAAGCTGTTGGGTAGCCAAGCACCGACCCCTAGTCTAAAACCAGACTCCAAAATGTTGCTTGGCTGGCCGATTGTGCTATAACTTGAGCCAGTTTCCAGTTCAGACAAAACCTTGCCTCCTTTGCTCCCTACTCTGCCAAAGAACTTTTCAGACTTTTAATCCCCAACTGCAGTATAATACCTTTGGAGACATGTCTGATTAACTTGCCTCCTTGGGAGCCATCTGGCGCTATTAGACTGTTTAGATCCCAACGTGTGTGTGCACAGGCAGCTCTGGATTGAAGGGAACTGGGTAGATTCTCTCAGTGGGTGATTGCATGATTTCTGCTTTAATGTGCTGGACCCCAGTTACCAATTTTAACCCCATAAGTGTAGGGAAGAAAAGAATATGTTCTTTTATAGAGTTTGTCTTTCTCTACCAGGGTGGCCAATGCAAAGGATGTGGACACATTTCTTTCCTCATCAGGAAAAGTGGTCTGCTTTTCTCTATTAACCCAGGGTTGGCCCACTCAACCAATCTGGGCCTCCTTGAGGGTAAATCCCTTACCCTCAACTTCCTAAATCTGACAGCCAAGAACTTGCCCCCCAGCCCTGCCCACTCCTCAAGCCTTCTCGAGCCCTCCTGGGGTTGAACTCTGAGTAATGTTGCCACTTGCCCAGATCATGTGTCCCTGTTCCAGCCCACTCTTCTGCTTCACCCCCATCCCCTTTCCTGTCCTGTGATCCCCTGGCTGAACCTCCAGCCCTCAGAGCTGGGGTATGGGCATTAAGAACCTTATGCTGTAAATCTGAATTGGATTCAAACTGTTGGATATGTGAGATGAGGGGACAGCGGGCACTTGTGTCATCTCACCTGAAGCCTCACTTGGCAAGCAACAGAAACCATGGCTGACTTAAGCAGAAAAGGAACCATTTTCAAAGAATAGGAGGTAACTCACAAACTTTTCAGGAACACTGGGCTCGGAGCCGGCGGGAGCATGGACTCAGCAGTGAGTACTTCCTGCTTCTCCATGGACCACAGGAAGCTGGACGTGGGTGCTGTCGCTACCACTGTCACCAAACGGTGTCTCTCCTGCTTCTGCTTCTTTGCGCCTCTGGTTGTCTGTTTAAAGGTTGGGTTGATGCATCTGAGGGACCCACCTCAGGTCACATGCCCAAACTCCAGCTGCAAGGAAGGCTAGCAAAGGGGGTTTTCCAACCTTTAGGAAGGGGATTTCTCGAACACAGAAATGAAGATCATGTACTAGATAGCTAAAAAATGGCAAATGGCAATTACATACGTCTCACCATTCCCTGTTCTGTTCCTCATTCCTGTCTTCTGCAGACAAGCACTACCAGCGTGCCCTCCCTGCCTCGCACTTGCAGGATGCCCCAGGATTACAGACTTTGAGCTCCTACTTCAGCCACAGTGGGTGGCTCCCCAGGCCAGGATCTGTGGTGTGGCTTCCTGCTTGACCTCCAAAATTTTCCTCGTGCCAGTTTTGTAAAGAAAAGCCTGTCATCCCTCTCCATTCATCCTGACGGACAGACTAGGAGGGCTTCAGTTGTCATCTTGCTCCTCTGCTCTCCACATCCCTTACTCTGAAGCTTACCACGTGCCTGCAAACTCTGTCTGCATTGTCAGCATCAGCCTCTGCTTACTTAGTGCTATAGTCACTGATTTTGGAATCTAGGGTCTGGGTCCAGGTTGCCAGGAGCCACAGGCTTATAGGGCTAGTAAGAACATTTCTGAGTCTGCAAACAAAGACCCTTGAAGAAAACAGGTAGCTTTAGAGGACACTGTCACACTAGTTCCCCTGACGGCAAAGCACTTACAGAGACGGAGAATTAAAAGGTCATCTACTGAGGGAGAAGATGCTCCTATCATCCTTCCTTGATGCTCACTAGTGAAGGGCTCTGTGTTGATGCCATCCCCCTGCCAACATTTGGTTCCCAAGCTTGTTCTCTTGTATCTGTCTACCCAGGTCCTGGAGTGCAGCCAGCTTACCGATGCTGAAAGGATGCTCACTACAGAGAGACTGCTTGTCTGGCTGTGTACAGCGAAGATGACAGCAGGACACCAGGACAGCTGCTGGAGGGGAGAGGAAGTGGGCAGCTGCGAGCAGGGTGGTCAGAAGACCTGCCTCAGAGATGCCCTGAGATGCAACAAATCACAAAGCCCTACATCTTTCAACAGTCGAGCAGGCAGAGTAGCCTGTTGGGAAGCAACCAGGAATCAGGGATTCCTTTAAGTGGGTCAGAGAAATAGAATTGCCGAAGGAGGTGAGGCCCGTCCATCATAGGCTCATGGCCATTCCACTGACCAGCCTAAGGCCCTCCTGTGTGCAGGCCCCCTGTGGAGGGTGGTCTGGGCCATCTAGTAGTATACACAGGAGAGGATCATGTTGTTTGGGATTTTTTTTTTTTTTTTTTTTTTTTGGTTTAAAGCAAAAGAAGTGGTTTCAACATGTTTCCATTTTCATCCCAGCACTTCCAGCACATTCGGTTCACATACATGAGGGACAGCACAACATCCATCAGTAAGGTCACTTCAAGCATTGAAACAAATATGTCCGTACCTGGGCATGACTTTGGAGCCCAAGACCAAATTACTAACAGGCTACTTCACATAATTTTTCACCTGATCTACCTCCTGAAAGGATTTGAGATTGCCTAGGATAAAAGCTTAGGTGCAGTAAAACCAAAAACTACAAACACAAGAGAAAAACAAATAGCAAGTTTAAAGGGGAACAATCATACTGAGAAGCCCTGGCCAAAAAAATGAGAACAGTAATGGAGCCCAGATCTTTGTCTTGGGTGTTAACGGACCGAAATCTAAGGGAAAATCCAGTGGGTTATAGAATTCTTACTGTCCAGTAGGAACATAGCAATCAGTTTATGAGACTAGACATTTTTCTTGGCCCTGAACTAAACTTAAAATTTGTCACCAGCTTGTATATGACAGACGTGGTATGCAATATCACCACAGAAGTTCTAAATACATACCCACACACACAGACGTAAGTAGAGAGAGTGATGGCTTTTTGTATCACCGCCCCTCCACACCAGCAGCCTATCTGAAGTTCTTTTAAAGCCTGATTCTGTAAGGGTGATTCTCCAGGAGAAACACGATCCAAGAATTAGTTTTCTGGTGATCTAGGTGCTTAATACAGGATGGTGCTTGTAGACTCAAAGTCAGCCTGTGTTTCAGATTGGGCCTCTCAAACTGTTCACCACTGAAAATCTCTTTTATTAAGTTTTCCAGATCACAGTTGAGTCAGTTATTTGGAAAGATTTTTGAAAATTAAGTAAATATACTTTTTGTTGAGTAATAGCCTAGGCAGCCTTATCAGGAACAAATGTTTCATTTCTAACACAATTTTGGAAATGTTGAAAAGAGCCTCCCTTGCATTAAACCACCTCTCAAAAATATCTGTTCCTCATCCTGACTTTTGGCAGAAGCCCTTTTGGCAGACATGTTAATTTGGGGAACCTAACAAACCCCTGAACATACCTGGGCTCTTGACTGAAGAGCCACTACTGCAGACATAGGTGTGTGGGCTACAGACGTGATGTTTCACGTGAGCCGTAAAGAATCTAACTTGTATAACTGCTCTCACAGAGGACCCTGGCTCTGGCCCCCAGCCTCCAGGCTGCTCAGAGCCTTCTTTTTAGGAAGCCCTTCCTAATCTATTCCTGTTCCAACAAGTCATCAGTTAAAACTCCCAACTTGTATATGATAAATCATGGAAATCAAAGCCTGGTTTGGAAGATGTTGAGGGCAGGGATGGTTTCCAAATGCCCCCAACACATTCTATTTTAAATGACATTACTTATCTGATGAGCCCACCAGGAAAGTTGAGTGCCAAATAAATCCACTCATAGGAGAGATTTGTTGAGTATTATCCAACTGGATGTTATTGCACATTTCCATCTAATTAAAATGTAGATGCTCTTCCTGGCAATGATAGCCCTGTGACTACAATTAGGAAAAGGAGGAAAGGGCAGCTGAGTTGTGACACATACTTGAAATAACATACAGAATAAAGAGAATAAGTAAAATAAAGGAACGATGTGACACTGAATCTGGCCAAAATTGGGCTCTACCCATACAAGATCGACTGTAGGGAGTGTGTAAGGTGTAAACAAGAAAGAAAGAAACATAAGGCAACAAACCCATTTATAATTGCTTCAAAAAGAATAAAATACCCAGGAATTAATTTAACCAAGGAGGGGAAAGACCTATACGTTGAAAACTACAAGACACTGATAAAAGAAATTGAAGCAGATAAATGGAGAGATACTCTATGCTCATGGATTGGAAGAATTAATATTGTTAAAACGTTCATACTGCCCAAAGCAATCTACAGATTCAATACAATCCCTTTCAACATTCCAATGACATTTTTCACAGAAACAGATTAGACTTGTATCAAATCACAAAGACAGTAAAGAGCCAAAGCAATTTTAAAAAAGAAGAACAAAGCTGGAAGCATCACTCTTCCTAATTTCAAGTTATATCACAAAGCTTTAGTAACTAAAACAGTATGGTAGTGATCTTAAAAGTTCTCATAAGGAAAAAAAAAAAAAACGGTAACTATGTATGGTGACAGACACTAAACCAGACTTATCGTGATGACCATTTTGCACTATGCACAAAGATTGAATTGTTATATTGTACACCTGAAACTAATACAATGTTATGTGTCAATTATGTCTCAATTTTTAAAAAAGCAAAGAACAATACAACAAGGTAGGATTGAGAATAGGGAGTTAATTTTAAGTTCCCCAAAAGTCCAGATTCTTCACAATCATAGAGTTTTGAACAGGTAATGCTGGCTGCTGAATTTTCCCTTCTACCATTTTATTTCCAAACCTAAATTGCTTACAGCTTTTTTCTCTTCCATAATATAAAGTGGAATTATAAATATGTGATCCATGGAGAAATCTAGGATACTGATTTACTGATTTTTAAATCCAAGTGAGTCCAGACAATGTACAAATTCTGAAGTGAGTGATTAATAAACAGTAATATTTTATCTTTTATAAAGTCTGACTATGCTTCTTATGTTCAGTTATGGTTTTACTCCAGAGACTCTATGGAGAAGGGAAGGAGGGAGGAGGCGCCAGAGTCCAACAGTGAGAACAGTTTCCATCTGTCAAAGAAAATCTGCCATTGATGAAATGAAGACACACCTAGACCTAGCTAGCCCTAAGAGATTAAAAATAATAAAGCAGCAGCAACTAAATAGTCCATGATAGTGAGATTCCAAGGTGAAGCATCATGTCTTTCAGTTTCCATCCTAAGGGTCTGACAACGCCCTTGGGGCCAGGAGGGGGTGGTATGTGGGAGGCCCACACACCAACAGCTACTCCAAGGGTTCTGGGTCTCACAGCAACATCTCAGCCTCCCAGGTGGGCCTGTGACAGGAAGGGGACTATGCAAGAGAAGAGCTGGGTTCTCTTTTTCCTCTCTCCAGTTAGGACCCAACTGTCCTCACAGCACGACGTGGAGGGGGACCCTTGGCTAGGAGCCGCAGACTTCAGGCCCCAAGCATCCCCCAGAAACGAGCAGTCAGGGCCCAAGCCCCGCCCCCAGGGATGAGCAGCCAAGGCGTCCCCTCCTCTCCCTCTCCTGCTCACCTGATTCAGAATTTCCACAGGAGACCCAACATGTGCTGACACTTCTAAAGGCAGCAGGATGCAGTGGAGGCCACTCAAAAGGACATTATCATGCCAGCCACCTGTGTCTGGAAGCCACTACCTCCCAAACTCACGCAATTCATTCACCAGTTCCCCACTCGGGGCCTCCTCATCCTCAGAGTTCAGCAGGTGCTAAGGAGGGCTGGTGAGAAGCAGGGGCTGCCAGCCCAGCCACCCAGGCCGGACCCGGGCCCGACAGGGTGATTACAATCTTGAGTGCTGACCCTTCTTTGAGAGACCCTGATCACACAAAGCCTCTGTTTGTTAAATTTCTAGACAAAACACCTGCCCTCAGGGTCTTAAGTTCCCTTAGTGGGAGTCCTTATCTGTTTCTTAACTGTAATATTAGAGGTTGGATCATGCTGATGCTAGAAATTTTCATTCCATACAAATACCTAAGTGCTTTGTATCCCAAATGCATTAGTTAGAACATGCACATAATAAATTTACAAATTACTGAGCACAGCCCTATGCATGGTCTTATGCTGGGCACTTTTCATTGGTGGGTGTTTCTTTATCACAGTATTTAATCACGGTCAATTAGGATAAATGTATTTGCATGCTACTGACAAAGGGTAGTGTTCAAAGTGTATTCTGTGATGCCTAGGTATAATTATACCTATGGTTTGTTTCCTTGGAGGTTACTATCCCTTTGAGAAGAGATATTAGCATACACAACAATGGCACGGCTGTTCCCTCCAATTTAGGTGGCTGATAACAACACACGTCTACCTTAGCACAGTTTCATGCTCATTAACATTTTAATCTAATTAAGGGGTGCTGTTAACTCTGGGTGACAGTCTGGTTTGCCAGGACTGATGTGGAGGGTTCTTTGATGTAACAAAAGTGATTTAAACGCATCCAGGGACCAAGCAGAGTTGCCCTAAAGCTAGTTGTGCAGAGATCTATAATCCTGGCACATGGGAACAAGGCTGAGCACTTGTCGGCAGCCATCTGGGGTGGGGTGGGAGCTGTGGGAAGTACACACCTACTAATGGGAACAAGATAACCCGCCCAGTGAGCTACGCTGCTCAAGAATGGGCTTTTTGTGACCAAGACTGCGCGGGTGTTAAAACTATATGAGCTGTGAAAGATTTTAGTGGAGGCCAGACTTTTTGGTTTTGAGCGAGATCAGTCTATACCTGCTGGCATAAATCAACCCCGCTGAAGGAACAGGCCCCAGCTTTCTCAGACACCTATTGTTGAGGGCAGACTGGGGCCGACAGCGAGATAAACACCACAGAAAAGGCTCTTCGAGGTAAATAGAAAGAAGGAAAAAACCCCAGCCCCCCTCCAGCCAGCGGTTCTCTGAGTTCCATCTTCAAAGGCAATGGCAGGTCTCTGGAAGCTGGAGGCATTGCCCACCCGACGGCACTCAGGGATCCCCTCCTGGGTCTGGTCTCATTGCCTCTTGGCCTCTGCACTAGCACCCAGCACTCCCCGGTTGGCAGCTCTGGAAACCCTGAATCAGCTTCTGATGGTACACAGGTCCCTCGGCTCCTTGCTGGTGACCTCTTGCCCAGGTCATCATCACCTGCTTCCGAAGGGATCTGAAGTGAGGCGTGGTGAAGGGAGTGTTCCAAATCCAGAGCTCCTTTCCCATTATTTGCATGGTCTTTCTTCCTCCTTCCTCTCAACTTTCCCTGTGTTCGATCCCTCTGGCTTCCCCTCTTCACCTTCCACACACTCAATGTCCAGGAGGCCAAGCGTCCAGACTGCGGAGGGGACACCTGTTTCCTCGATCCTCCCACAGTTGTTTCTAACCCCATCTCCTCTCTAGGACAGCACAGCCCATGGGTCACAGCCTCCGGGGAGCAGACCACCTGTGCACATGGAAGGCAGAAGGACCCGGCCACCGCTCCCAGCAGCCATCACCCCAGTGTTGTAGGCGGTGGGGCTGGTGAGGATCCCCTTCTGACCCGGAAGAGAAAGCCCCAAGTCCTGAGAGACCAGTTCAGCAGTGAAGGGGTTACTCTTCTGGGTGGCGGGGGGTAGGGGGCTGGGCAGAAAGTCACTGGCCACTCTTCTCAGCTTGTCTGATGGAGATGCGACCTGGCACCACTGAAAAGCTTGAAGATTAATGGAGAAAAGGAGAAATCTGACAGCTTTTCAGCTGGTTGCAGTCCTCCTGGGTGGGCCGACTGGTCTTGAATGTCACTAGCTACTTAATCTTGTGTATCTGAAACAGACTGGCGTGTTTGAGGAGCCCTGCTTGCTCTGTATAGACATCAGTCGGTGAGACAGATAAAAGGAAACTGCATTGAATTTCTCCTTTAAGCTTTTCACCGGGCACTTTCTGACTGCAAAATAATCAGTGGCCCTAGCAGACACAATCACCCTGTAGTGGATGGTCCCGCCACACCCAGCACGGCTACGACTTCCCTGGCCAGGCTGCCCTGTTCGGCTCTGCTCCACAGAGACACGCGCCACCCTCATGGCTTTCTTGCTCACCATGATTTTTTTCCCCGACGTGTTCTTGCTTATTATTTATAAACCATGGGTGCCTGTTTGATCTGATGGCTAAGCTAATGGATCTCCAGAGATGTAGTTCTGTGAGGACAGATGTACACAGGGAAAAGAGAAGGGGGAGATAATCCCTACATGCAGCACATTACCTGCTCACATGTCCCAAACGAACAGGGTTTAACTGCTGTTCTAGATCTGAAGTCTCTAGCCAGGAAGAGAGATTTAAAATCAAATGATGCTTTCTACTTCCTGTTTTATCAAACTGAACACATGAAAAAAAGCACCAATCATTTAAGTGCCAAACATCAAAGGAGAATGAATAAATAAAATGACCAAGTGTGCAGAGGAGGTTATAATAGGTTGGCTTCTTATATTTAAAAGATAGGAATGTTTTTGTGGTTACTGTGTGACATAACTGTGTCTGGTCTGGTCGGGTCTGATGCAACAAAGCTCTGATTAGAGTTACACACGTTAAACTGTAGACATAATGGTTTATGAGGAGCTTGTCATAAACCTAAACAATAGCTCCAATCAGAACTGAGCTTCTGTTGGCGTTATTTCAGATAATTTGCCCTTACCCTTTCATCACTTTCTGATTTTTCTAAATATACGAGCATGGCTGAGTGTATTGTCAAAAGTAAGTGAGGAATAGCCAAGGGTTGACTGAAGCCAACAGACTATATATTAATTGTCCTCGCCTAGCATCTGGGAACAAATGAAACTCCCATGTCTGAAATTTGTCACATTATAAGCACACACAGGTCTATGCAGAGTGTCTGCCCTGCAGTGTGCATTTGACTAGGGTGAAAGGTCTCTTTCAAGCAGAACAGTTCCCAATAAACATACACAAAACTCATCATAAACCAGACTAATACTTCTGTCTGCCCGAGGAAGATGGAAGACTAAAACGGAGCCCAACGCCACAGCAATGTGTCCATTATGCCTTTGAAATATCACTAGATATCTGGCTATTTTTAATTTACCAGCTTCTCTCTGGTCAAGGATGTCTGCTTAACAAACAGTACAGGAAGTTACTGATGAGATCTAAAATGGAAAATGGAAGTGGAAGACGTCTTTGGTACACCAAAGCAACCTCATCTCAACAATCATCTCAAAGACGAGGTTACATTGTATTTTACTTGAGGGTTTCCTTCTCTTTTAAAGACACAGTCTCACACAGTGTCAAAGTGTAAGGCTAAAGCTGACTGAAATGATGTGGAGATTGAAAGCAGTCTATGTGCAAAGGGAGGAGATGGGAGGCCAACGTGTCCTTATCCTTCCCAAGTGTGGCTGTACTCTCAGGGGACCGGGAAGTAGCTGACCAGAGAGGACAGAATGGTATTGGGTGCAGGTTTCAAAAACATCAGGAAGTAAAAAGGAAGGAAGGAAATTCATATATAAAAACAAGGAACTGAAATGGGAAAGACTACTGGACAGAAAGGGTCATTCTTCTGGAGACTGGCTGTGGACATTTTTAACCATCTTGTGTGAGATATTAAGAACACACCCCCTCTGCGAGGGGACGGGGAAGCAGGGGTGCAGCTATGGACAAGAACCAGGTGAACCTACAGAACAGGAAACCAAGTTCTAAGGCACCTTTTGAATGAAAGGTAGAGGTCCCCACACGTGTGAGGAGTCAAGAGGTCCAAATGAAAAAGCACTGAAAAGAAGAAACTGAACACTTGAACAATCCGATCACTAGAAAGGAAATAGAAATAGCAATTAAAAACCTCCCTACAAATAAAAGTCCAGGACCGGACGGCTTCACCGGGGAATTCTACCAAACATACAAAGAACTCATACCAATCCTTCTCAAAGTCTTCCAGACGATTGAAAAGGAGGGAATACTCCCAAACTCATTCTATGAAGCCACCATCACCCTGATACCAAAACCAGGCAAAGACACTACAAAAAAAGAGAATTATAGGCCAATATCACTGATGAACATAGACGCCAAAATCCTCACCAAAATTTTAGCAAATAGAATCCAACAACACATAAAAAAGATTACACATCATGACCAAGTGGGGTTCATCCCAGGGACACAAGGCTGGTTCAACATACGCAAATCAATCAATGTAATACATCACATCAACAAGAGAAAGGACAAAAACCACATGATCATCTCAATCGATGCAGAAAAAGCATTTGATAAAATTCAACACCCATTTATGATAAAAAATCTCACCAAAGTGGATATAGAGAGAACATATCTCAACATAATAAAAGCTATATATGACAAACCTACAGCCAGCATAGTACTCAACGGTGAAAAACTCAAAGCTTCCCACCAAAATCTGGGACAAGACAAGGATGCGCACTCTCACCACTCCTATTCAACAGTCTTGGAAGTCCAAGCGACAGCAATCAGGCAAGAGAAAGAAATAAAAGGGATCCAAATTGAAAAAAAAAAAAGAGGTAAAAGTGTCACTATATGCTGACATGTTACTATATATAGAAAACCTTAAAAGGTCCACACAAAAGCTACTAGAGCTGATTGAAGAATTCAGCAAGGTAGCAGGTTACAAAATTAACGCTCAAAAATCAGTTGCATTTCTTTACACTAACGATAAATCAACAGAAGAAGAAAGTAAAGAAAC
Organism: Camelus dromedarius; assembly: GCF_036321535.1. Taxonomy (NCBI): domain Eukaryota; kingdom Metazoa; phylum Chordata; class Mammalia; order Artiodactyla; family Camelidae; genus Camelus; species Camelus dromedarius. The sequence continues at coordinate 34,565,312 of NC_087438.1, forward strand.
AATTCTCTTTAAAATAGCACCCAAAGTAATAAAATATCTGGGAATAAATCTAACCAAGGAGGGGAAAGAATTATACACAGAAAACTATAAACCATTGATGAAGGAAATTAAAGAAGACTTTAAAAAATGGAAAGATATTCCATGCTCTTGGATTGGAAGAATCAATATTGTTAAAATGGTCACACTGCCCAAGGCAATCTACAGATTTAATGCAATCCCTATCCAATTACCCAGGACATATTTCACAGAACTAGAACAAATCATAATAAAATTTATATGGAACCATCAAAGACCTAGAATTGCCAAAGCATTACTGAAGAGAAAGAAAGAGGCTGGAGGAATAACTCTCCCAGACTTCAGACAATACTATAGAGCTACAGTCATCAAGACAGCATGGTATTGGTACCAAAACAGACATATAGACCAATGGAACAGAATAGAGAGCCCAGAAATGAACCCACAAACTTTTGGTCAACTCATCTTCGACAAAGGAGGCAAGAATATACAATGGAATAAAGACAGTCTCTTCAGCAAATGGTGTTGGGAAAACTGGACAGCAGCACGTAAAACAATGAAACTAGAACACTCCCTTACACCATATACAAAAATCAACTCAAAATGGATTAAAGACTTAAACATAAGACAAGATACAATAAACCTCCTAGAGGAAATCATAGGCAAAACATTATCTGACATACATCTCAGAAATTTTCTCCTAAAAGAAATAAAAGCAAGAATAAACAAATGGGACCTAATGAAACTTACAAGCTTCTGCACAGCAAAGGAAACCAGAAGTAAAACAAGAAGAAAACCTACGGAATGGGAGAAAATTTTTGCAAGTGAAACCGACAAAGGCTTGATGTCCAGAATATATAAGCAGCTCATACGACTCAATAAGAAAAAAATAAACAACCCAATCCAAAAATGGGCAGAAGACCTAAACAAGCAATTCTCCAAGGAAGACATACAAATGATCAAAAAGCACATGAAAAAATGCTCAATATCACTAATTATCAGAGAAATGCAAATCAAAACTACAGTGAGGTATCACCTTACACCAGTCAGAATGGCCGTCATTCAAAAATCCACAAATGACAAATGCTGGAGAGGCTGTGGAGAAAGGGGAACCCTCCTACACTGCTGGTGGGAATGCAGTTTGGTGCAGCCACTATGGAAAACAGTGTGGAGATTCCTCAAAAGACTAGGAATAGACTTACCATATGACCCAGGAATCCCACTCCTGGGCTTGTATCCAGAAGGAAATCTACTTCAGGATGACACTGCACCCCAATGTTCATAGCAGCACTATTTACAATAGCCAAAACATGGAAACAGCCTAAATGTCCATCAACAGGTGACTGGATAAAGAAGAGGTGGTATATTTATACAATGGAATACTACTCAGCCATAAAAAACGACAACATAATGCCATTTGCAGCAACATGGATGCTCCTGGAGAATGTCATTCTAAGTGAAGTAAGCCAGAAAGAGAAAGAAAAATACCATATGAGATCGCTCATATGTGGAATCTAAAAAACAAAAACAAAAACAAACAAACAAAAACAAAGCATAAATACAGGACAGAAATAGACTCACAGACAGAGAATACAGACTTGTGGTTACCAGGGGGGTGGAGGGTGGGAAGGGACAGACTGGGATTTCAAAATTGTAGAATAGACTACACTGTATAGCACAGGGAAATATACACAAAATTTTATAACTCACAGAGAAAAAAATGTGACAATGAGTGTGTATATGTCCATGAACGACTGAAAAATTGTGCTGAACACTGGAATTTGACACAACATTGTAAAATGATTATAAATCAATAAAAAATGTTAAAAAAAAAAAAAAAAAAAAAAGAAAAAGCACTGAAGTCACCCTGTGGCTGTAATAGCCAGTGGACTTTGAGAGCTTTCCCCACAGCCATCTTTTTGCCATATTATTTTATTTTTAATTGGCCCTATGGGTGGCAAATACAAAAGTAGACTAAATTAGGAGACCCCCCAGAAACTTCTCAAGAGAATGAATTCAGGGATCTTGAAATAAGTCTGAGAAATAAATATGACGGGATGTGTAACTGGGAAGAGATGGTTTCAAAATGTGTGCTTGGTGGCCTGTAAGATTTTTAGTTCCTCAACATGACATCATCTGGTAGGCACCTGCCCGTAAGTACGTTACCAACTGGCCTACTTGGGTGCTTTGAGGTTAAAGTTCTGTGTTACCCAGAATCCTCATTCAAAGACAAATAACCCTGAGGAACGGTGCCATATATAATTATTGATTCAATAATTTTTAGCATCTGTTGAGTGCCAGATATTGTGTTGGGGATATAGCAGTGACCATAACACACATGGCTGCTGTCCTTTTGGATCTTGAAGTCTGTGGAGGGTGTCAGATATTAGACTAGGAATTAGAGGCTGAAGAGCAGTGAAAAGGGGTGCTACAGGGTGCTGTGGGAGTTTAGGCCGGGGGGGTCAGAGAAAGTCTCCCTGGGTACAGCTGAGCGACGATGCTGGTGTTGTTCCAGGAAGAAGGAACAGAAGGCCCACAGGCAGAGAAGAGCACAGCCTGCATGAGGAACCGAAAGAAGATGAAACCCCCGGAATACAGAAAGCAAGGGAAGAGCAGTGAGGCATGAAAGAGTGGAAGGAGAGGCAAGACCAGGCCCTAAAGGACCTCGAAGGTACTGGCAAAAAGGTGGTCTGTATTGGAAGAGAATGGGAAGCTACTGAAGGTCTTTGAAAGGAGAGAGACATGATCATATTTGTACTTCAAGACCCCCTGTGACGGCTTGGTGAATAAAATGTTGGACTGAGTCAGAGAGGATTCCAAGCAACAGGTAGGAAGCTGTTGCAGAAGTCCAAATGAGCACAGTGCCAGCCTGGACCAATGTGGTGGCAATGAGAGTGGAGAGAAGCAAGGTGTTAAGATAACCTAACACCTGTAGGCAAATTTCCAGTGAAGATGCTTAAGGCCCTGAACCAGGGCAGATGCAGGAGGAGAGTCCTGTGAGGACCAGACTGTATCCTTAGAAGGTGGGTCTTAGCAACTCCACCTGAGCCAGGTCTGACCAGTGGGTGCAGCAGAAGGTGAGGAGGGTATTTAGGAAGAAATGCACTGAAGATAACTTTGGCATACTTCATAATTTTGCCTGGAATTAGTTCTAGGTATTTGCTTCAGAAAATCCATATGGGAAAGCTCTTACGCCACAAGGAATTTAGTTACAGTAGAAAAGGATTCTACAAAGGTTTCCTTTACAAAGGGATTTCAAATATAAAATGACCTGTGGATTTTAATTTACATGTACCCATGTAGAAGCCTACTGATGGGGGGAGGGGGATATAGCTCAGTGGTGTGTGCTTAGCATGCACAAGGTCCTGGGTTCAACCCCCAGTATCTCCATTAAAATAAATATACAAATAAACCTAATTACCCTCCTCCAAAAAAATTTTTAAAACTCTCCAGAAACCTACTGATTACATAGCTCCATAGAGTAGTTGTACATATGTATAAAAGCCAAAGCTCTGTATATGACAATATTATATTTATACATATATGTGTGTGTGTGTGTGTGTGTGTATATATATATATATATATAGTATATATATAAATTCCATTCTTTCTCTTAACACCAGTGACTAGTAGGCTTCTTTCTACTACATCTCTACTTCTGGGTCTAACAACTGAGCTGTAGGCTAAGAGTCTTTTTTTAGACTAGTTCTATGTCTTGTCCTTGTTACTGTATTAATATAATTTATATGAATATTATGCAGAGAGCAAAATGAGAGTTGTTTCTATGAAAGTTGAGCTGGAGGCTTGGAAGTATTTAACAAAAGTTGGTCTATAAAGAAAAAATTGCTATTAAATTATGGGCAATGGTTACATGGGTAAGACAAAGGATTGGAGAGAAAAAAATAGAAATATATTCTGTACTCAGGATCTAGAGCAACTGCCTTCCAGTTTTGGTCTGTTTCAATAAGACAAAAACAAAAATTATGGGTATAGCTGATGTAAGAAAAGTGGTTTGGAACCCTAATCTGAAGACATATCCAAATAAATAGCTGTTTTAATTTGTATCCTATGAAAACACTATTTTAAATGTCAAAAATAGTTGAATAGCAGTAATTTTCTATCCTCATCTTATGTCAACTAAAGATACTCAATATAAAGTCAAAGAGATATCCTAAACCCATTAAGAAAATGTATCTGATTAGCCCCCATCCTAACAACCGGATAAGAAGGCTTCCTGTGTGGTACCGAGGGCTCTGAGAGGAGGAGGCCACCCTCCAAATGCAGGTTGCTGGGTTATGAGGACAGTGTGGGGCAACAAGAGGACCATCAGAATCCCAACTTGTCCAGAAAAGAGACTATTTTCTCAGCCACGCTTGATAAGATTTCATCAGTAACCAGCAAGGAGGAACTGGAAACTCTCGCCAGAACCCTCTGTATATCATTTATAGCCTCTAATATAAACATGCTGTACATGTTTAAGTTTACTAGATAGTAAACTGCACATAGGTCTTATTTCATACTCTGTTTAGTCATTCTCACTTAATCCTTTTGTATCTTCATAAAGTCCTGAAAGAAAGAATCTCTGCAGCTGTGGTTAGTGATGGTCCTGTGCACCCAGTGAGCCTACTTGATTATTGCAGTTATATTATGCTTGGAGTGGGTTCCCAGGAAAACTGTCTCCTTATGGAATACTGCTTTAATGGAGCCTGTTTTGGTCAGAGTTACATGCTGGACAGGAAGGACAGCCCATTGAAGAAGTGCCGTTTAAAGTCATGTCTGACTTTTAGTGATGCTTATATTTACCCTGGGTTCCACGGATGGGATTCAAGAAATCCAGGAACCCTTGGAAACTGTTACACTTGTATGTTTGCAGGGGGAGGGATGCTTAGCTTTCACAACATTCTTAAAGCGCCCCTTTATTCCCAAAGAGGCCAAGAATCACTGGTTTAATAGAAAGGAGTGAGGTAGTAACATATGCTACAGCAAAGATGGACCTCGGAAACGCTACACGAAGAGGAAGAAGGCAGTCATGGGTTCCTATTCACTGGTCACATAGGAAGGTCCTGAACTCACCTCCTCCTACAGACACACCAAATTTACAGCTGCACAATGGAAAATTTCACCTAAACCACCCCCCAAACTTCAAAAACTAGCTGAGTGACTCCTACACATTGGGCAAATGATAAACCCCCTCAATGAGGCTGGTAGGAGAGCCTGAGACACAACCTTGCCATAAACCCCAATCCTGGGGCAGTGACCCACAGCTGGGAGACAATGTAAAACTTCCCTCAGAGCTTCTCCCTGAGGAGCAAAGGGTTTGGACCCCACACTAGGCACCCCAATATTGAAGATCTGCACCTGAGAGACAAGCCCCTAAAACATGTAGTTTTGAAAACCAATGGGCCTCATGTCCATGAGACCCACATGGCTGTAGTGAACATAGAAATGGCTCTTAAAGGGCTCATGTGTTTGAACCTATCCACCCCAGGGCCCAGTGCGAACGCAGTCAACTGAAAAGCATCTAGACTTTCTGTGAAAGAGTAGTTGCTCATCTTAAAGCATCAGCCTGAGAGGCAGGCAGGTATTTTACACACATCTAGAGCCATCCTGAAATACTCTCTGGGGAGGGGAACTGGAGGGAACCATCTCTTTGCTTTCCCTCCGTCTCATTCCAGTTCTCCATTGTCTTCCAGAAAGGAGCTTGTATTCTCCTCTGGCACCTTGTTTTTTGTGGTTGCTGCCCAGGGGACACTTCTAGATCACCAGGCCCTGGTGGCCCATGGGGCTTATGCTTGCAGGTCCTATCGGACTGTCACCAATAGAGAAAGAGCTCCTAAGCAGCTACCACTTCCAGAGTACGGCAAAAAGCAAGTGTGAGGGGCCCAGTCATTCTTTCTGTGAAAGAGGCCTATCAGCTTATTTTCTTCATAGCTGCTGCTGGTGGGGGCAGGTTTTTAACCAAACATACAACTAAGGGCTGACTGTAGTTCTTTCAATGGACCTCAGAGGGTGGGTGCCATATTTGCACTAGTACTAGCCCTCTGCTATGCTCCAGAGCATCCGTATCTCCTGGGGTAGGGGAAACTTTACACACATCTGGCGTCCCAGTTTTTGTGGCTGCCACCCAGGGGATGCCTCCTTGAAAGCCTGGCCCAGTGATCAGCAGGGTTTGGGTTCCTGGGTCTTACAAGAATGTAACCAATGGAAAAACAGTTCTTAACAGGCTATTACCCCAAGCGTACAACAAAAGGCAATAGACAAAGGTACCTAGTCTTTCTATTAGTTTTTAAGAGTCCTATTAGTTTTTCTAAAAAGCTTGCACACTCTTCTGGTACCCTGATTTTTTGAGACGTCACTTAGGGAATAACTCTAGATCATCTGGCTCTAGTAGCCAGTGGGACTTATACTTGTGGTCCTACAGGAGTTTATATATTTGCATACTTCAAAAAATGCTGCCAGTGAGTCTGGCTTTCAATCAGCCTGAATCTAGGTGCTGATTGAGATCATCCCTTTAGAGACACTGACAGGTCTTAGCACACCTTCAGTTACTGGGAGCCACTAAAACTAAAATATGTTGCTTGGACAGTCACAAAGATTTGGGAGATAACAAAAAGCTAGGGCAGGGTTGAATTATAAGTTTTATCACCCAATAAGGCCATTCCTTTGAGACTAGGAGAGGTGGAAAAAGTCCTTAATGAAACAGATAGTGATTTACCTGATAAAGATAAATGTTTTGAACTCTAAGCTGCTTACCAAACTCAAGAGAAGAATGAATGAACAGAGTTAGAACAGCAACAAAGGGATAGAAAGCATAAGAAAGTACCAAATAGAAGTCACAGAGCTGAAAATACAATAACTGAACTGAAAAATACACTAGGAAGGTTTAACAGGATACTGGATGAAACAGAAGAAAAGATCAGTGACTTCTAAGGGCAGTGGAACTCACCCAATCAATGCATCAAAAAGAAAAAGCAATGAAAAAAAGTGAAGACAGCTTAAAGGATATATGGGACAATATCAAGAACCAACTCAGAAGGAGAAGAAAGAGAAAAAGGGGCAGAAAACTAATTTCAAGAAACAGTGGCTAAAAACTTCCCTAACTTGAGGAAGGAAACAGACATCTAGATCCAGGTAGTCCAGAGAGTTACCAATAAGATGAACCCAAAGAGACCCCACAAAGACACATTATAATTAAAATGTAGAAAGTTTAAGACAAGGAGGGACTCTTAAGAGTAACAAGAGAAAAACAATGTTACATACAAGGGAACCCCCATAAGACTATCAGCAGATTTTTCAGCAGAAGCTTTGCAGGCCAGAAAACAGTGGCATGGTATTTTTCCCAACAATTTAAATTGTCTTCAAAGTATTTAATATTTAACTCTTTCTCCTTCTGTCCCACCAAGCTATTCTCTTGTTCCACTTTTCTGATCATCCTAAAAGCTGAATACATAGTGCTGAGAGAAAAACAAACTTCCAACCAATAAAACTGTACTCAGCAAAACTGTAATTCAGAAATGAAGGAGAGAAAGAGTTTTCCAGACAAACAAAAACTAAAGAGTTCATCACCACAACTGGTTTTATAATAAAGGGATGTCTTTAAGCTGAAATGAAAGGGTAGTAATTAGTAACAGGAAAACATATGGAATTATAAAACTCACTAGTGGAGCTAAATATATAGTAAAATTCAGAATAATTGAATATTGTAAAGGCAGTGGATTAAACACTTACAAAGCTAGTACGAGGATTAAAAAACAAAAGTAGTAAAAGTAAGTATAACTATAATAATTAAGGAATATATGATATAGAAGTATATAAAATATGGTATCAGAAATATAAATATGGGAGGATAGAGATTTAAAATGTGTTCAAACTTAAGTTATCAACTTAAAAAAGATTGTTATAAATATAAGTTGTTACATGTAAGACTCTTGGTAACCACAAAGCTAAAAATGATAATAAATATGCAAAAGAGAAAGAGAAAGGAGTTTAAGAATACCAGTGGAAAAAAAAGCAAATCACAAAGGGAGCAAAAAAGAGAACAGAAGAACAACAAAATATTTAGAAAACATTAAAAAAATGGCAAGTACATACCTAGCAATAATTACTTTAAATGTAAATGAACTAAATTCCCCATTCAAAAGAGAGTGGTGAAACAGTTAAAAAAGCAAGACCATTTATATGCTGCTGACAGAATCAGATATAAGGACACACAAAGACTGAAAATAAAGGGATGGAAAAAGATATTCATGTTGGAGTAGGTATATTTTTATTAGAGAAAATAAACTTTAAAACAAAGAGTGTAATAGGAGAAAGGCATTACATAATGATAGAGGGGTCAATTCAACAAGAGGATATCATGTTTACACTTAGGCACCCAACATAAGAGCATCTAAATATATAAAACAAATATTCACAGACATAAAGGGAGAAGTATACAACAGCAATGGTAGGAGACTTTAGTACCCCACTTTCTGTAATGGATGGGTCATCCAGATAGAAAATCAATAACAAATATCAGTCATAAATGACACATTAGGTCAGATGGACTTAACAGACATATACAAACATTCCACTGAAAAGCAACAAAATATTCTCAATTGCACATGGAACATTCTCTAGAATAGATCGTAAGCTAGGCCACAAAACAAGTCTTAATAAATTTAAGAAAACTGAAATCATATCAAGCATCTTTTCCAACCACAATGATATGAAACTAGAAATCAATTACAAGAAGAATACTGGAAAATTCACAAATATGTAGAGACCAAACAACATACTCCTGAACAACCAATGGGTCAAAGAAGAATTCAGAAGAGAAATAGAAAAAATACCTTGAGACAAATGAAAATGGAAATATAACATACCAAAACTTACGGATTGCAGCAAGCAGTTCTAAGAGAGAACTTCATAGTGGTAAATGCCTATACCAAAAAAAAAATAAGAAAACTCTTGAACAACCTAACTGTACACTTCAGTAAAGCAGAAAAAGGGAACAAAGACCAAACTTACAGAAGGAACAAAATAACAAAGATCAGTGTGGAAATAAATGAAATAGAAACTAAAAATGGAAAAGATCAATGAATCTATGAGCTGGTTCTTTGAAAAGATAAAGAAAATTGACAAGCTTTTAGCTAGACTAACCAAGATTAAAAAGAAAGGACTCAAATAAATAAAAACAGAAATGAAAGGAAACATTACAACTGATACCAGAGTAATACAGAGGAGCATAAGAGACCATATGAAAAATTATATGGCAAAAAATTGGACAATCTAGAAGAAATGGATAAATTTCTAGAAACATACAACCTATCAAGAATGATCATGAAGAAACAGAAAATATGAACAGACTGCTTACTAGTAGACTGAATCAGTAATTAAGAACCTCCTAATAAATGAAAGTCCAGGACAAGATGACTTCACTGAGTTTTACTCAAACATTTAAAGAATTAATACCAATTTTTCTTAAACTCTTCCCAAAAACAGAAGAAGGAAACACTTATAAACTCATTTTACGAGGCCAGCGGTACCCTGATACCAAAACCTGACAAGGATGCCACAAGAAAAAAAAAAAATTATAGGCTAATCTTCCTGATGAACATAAATGCAAAAATCCTCAACAAAATATCAGCAAACCAAATTCAACAACACATTGAAAGGATCATACACCATGATCAAGTAAAATTGATTCCAGGGATGCAGGTTTGGTTCAACATCTGCAAATACCAGTTTGCAATGTCAATCAATGTAATACACCACATTAACAAAATGAAGGATAAAAATATGATCATCAATAGATTCAGAAATATCTGACAAAATTGAATATTCATTTTTATTTATTTTTTATTGACGTATAGTTGATTTATAATGTTGTGCCAGTTTCTGGTGTACAGTATAATGATTCAGCTATATATACATATACACTATATACATAAATATGTATACACATACACATATATATGTGTATATGTATATTCTTTTTCATATTTTTTCATTATAGGTTATTACAAGATATTGAATACAGTTCCTTGTGCTATACAGTAGGACCTTGCTGTTTATCTATTTTATATATAGTAGTTTGTATCTGCCAATCTCAGACTCCTAATTTATCCATCCCCATCCCTTCCCCTTTGGTAACCGTAAGTTTGTTTTTTGTGTCTGTGAGTCTGTTTCTGTTTTGTAAATAAGTTCATGTGTATCATTTTTTAGAATCACGTAAGTGATAACCTCTAGGCCCAATCCATGTTTCTGCAAATGACATTATTTCATTTTTTGTGGCTGAGTAGTATTCCATTATGTGGTTATGTCCATTTTTTTCAGTTTATGGTTCAGACCCTGTTTGCTGCTGAGCTGTGGGGTGTATGTGTGTGTGTGTGTGTATGTATGTATATATATACATATATATGTGGTGTGTGTGTATGCATGTATGTGTATGTATGTGTGTTGTGTGTGTTGTCTGTGTGTGTGTATATATGTGTGTGTGTGTGTGTATATATACCACTTTATCCATTCATCTATCAATGGACATTTAGGCTGTGTCCATGTTTTGGCTATTGTAAACAGTGCTGCTATGAACATTGGGGTGCACGTATCTTTTCAAATTAAGAGTTTTCTCTAGTTATATACCCAGGAGTAGGATTGCTGGATCATAAGGTAACTCTATTTTTAGTTTTTAAAGGAATCTCCGTGCTGTTTTCCATAGTGGTAGCACCAAATTATATTCCTACCAACAGTGTAGGAGGGTCCCCCTTTCTCCACGTCCTCTCTAGCATGTATCATTTGTGGATTTTTAATGATGGCCATTCTGACCAGTGTGAGTTGATACCTCATTGTAGTTTTAAGTTGCATTTCTCTGATAATTGGTGATATTGAGCATCTATTCATGTTCCTATTGGCCTTCTGTGTGTCTTCTTTGGAAAAATGTCTATTTAGTTCTTCTCCCCATTTTTTTATTGGGACAAAGATGTCTACTCTTGCCACTTTTAGTCAACATTTTATTGGAAGTCCTAGCCAAGGCAATTAGGCAGGAAAAAGAATTTAAAAGCATCTAAATTGGAAAGGAATAAAAATGTCACTGCTTGCAGATGACAAGTTATTTTATATAGAAAATCCTAAAGACTCTACCAAAAAGTGTTTCAAATAAATGAATTCAGTAAAGATGTAGTATACAAAAGTTACAAAAATCTGTCACATTTCTATACACTAATAACAACTATCAGAAAGAGAAATAAAGAAAACAACCCAATTTACTTTTGTGCCAAAAATAATTAAATACCTAGGAACTAACTGAACCAAGGAGATGAAAGGCTGCTATTCTAAAAACTCTAAGGAAGAAACTGAAGACACAAATAAATTGAAAGATGTTCCATTTTTATGGATTGAACAATTAACATTGTTAAAATGTCCATACTACCTAAAGCATTCTACAGATTCATTGCAATATTTCAACATTCCAATTTTTCATAGAAATAGAACAACCCTAAACTTTGCATGGGACCACTAAAGACCCTAAATAGCCAAAGCAATCTTGAGAAAGAAGAACAAAGCTGGAGGCATTGTGCTCCCTGATTTCAGACTATGTTATAAAGCTGTACTATTCAAAACAGTATGGTACTGGCATTAAAAACAGACATGTAGATCACTGGAACAGAATAGAGAGCCCAGAAATACACCTGCACATATGATCAATTTATGACAAAGGAACCAAGAATATAGAGAAAGGACAGTCTCTTTAATAAGTGGTGATGGAAAAACTGGACAGCCAATGCAAAAGAATAAACCTGGACCAGTATCTTATATCATACACAAAAATTTACTCAAAATGGATTAAAGACTTGAATGTAAGACTTGAAATCTTAAAACTCCTAAAAGAAAACATAGGTGGTAAGCTCCTTGACATTAGTTTTGGTAATGACTTTTGGGATCTGACACCAAAAGCAAAGTCAAGAAAAGCAAAAATAAACAAGTGGGACTACATCAAACTAAAAACCTTCTGCATAGCAAAGGAAACTATCAACAAAAGGAAAAGCAACATACCAAATGGGAGAAAATACTTGCAAATCATATCCAATAAGGAGTTAATATCCAAAATATATAAAGAACACACACAACTAAATAGCAAAAACAAGAACAACAACAAAAAAACCAATCTGAGTTAAAAGTGGGCAGAGGGGTTCATTCCCCAGTACCTCCTCCAAAAATAAATAAATAAATAAACCTAATTACCTCTTCCCCCAAAAAAATTTTTTTAAAAATGGGCAGAGAATCTGAATAGACATTTTCCCAAAGAAGACATACAGATGGCCAACAGGTACATGAAAGGTGCTCAACATCACTAATCATCAGGGAAATGCAAATCAAAACCACAGTGAGATACATGTTAGAGTGGCCATTATCAAAAAGACAAAGAAATAACAAGTGTTAGTGAGGTTGTGAAGAAAAGAGAACCCTTGTGCACCCTTGGTGGGACTGTGTATTGGTGCAGCCATTGTGGAAAACAGTATGGAGTTTCATCAAAAGAATTAAAAATAGAACTACCATACAATCTGGAGATTCAACTTCTGGTTGTTAATCCAAGGAAAACAAAAGCCCAAACCTGAAAAGACATATGTGGCCCCATTTTCACTGCAGCTTTATTTACAATATCCAAAATATGGAAACAACCTAACTGTCCATCAATAGATGAATGGATAAAAAAATGTAGTGTATATATATATATATATATATATATATACACACACACACACACAAACAATGGGATATTATTTAGCCATAAAAAAGAAGAAAATCTTGCCATTTGTACAACATGGGTAGACCCTGAGGGCATTATGCTAAGTGAAGTAAGTCAGAGAAAGACGATACTACTATAATTTAATTTATATGTGAAATCTTGAAAGAACGAACTCATAGATACAAAGAAGAGATCGGTGGTTGCCAGAGGCAGGGGGTAGGGGTGGTCAAAATAGATGAAGGTGGTCAAAAGATACAAACTTCCACTTATAAAACAAATAAGTTTTGGGGATGTAATGTACAGCATAATGACTATAGTTTAAAATATTGTATTGTATATTTGAAGGTTGCTAAGAGTAGATGTTGAAAGTTCTTATCACAAGAAAAAAATTTATAACTATGCATGGTAATGGATGTTAAGTAACTTACTGTGGTGATCATTTCCAGTATGTACAGATACTGAATCATTATGTTGTACACTTGAAACTAATATATTATGTATCAATTCTACCTCACTAAAAAAATAAGGCAGTTACAAAAATCACATATTATATATTTTCATTCATATGCAAATCCATAAAAAAGAACTCTATAGAGACAGAAAATAGGTTAGTGGTTGCTTTGGGCTGGGAGCGGGTGGAAGGCTGAAGAGTAGATTAACATATCTATGAATATACTACAAAGCCATTAAATTGTACACTTTAAGTGGGTGAATGCTATGATATGTGAATTATATCTCCATAAAGCTATTAAAAAAAGAATCATTGGTATAGACTTATAGTTTGCCAATCCTGTTCACAGTCTATTTCATACAGCATTTTTAATCCCCATTTACAAACAAGTAATTGAATATCTGAGAATCACTAATAAGTGACTTTCAGAGTCTTCTTTGCCAGGTCTCTTTCCCACTGTGCTCCCGCTGGTGCCTAGTGACAGGATAGGGTGGGAAGAGAGTGGGCTCATAAGCCTTCATGTCCTGCCTTCAGATTCCACCAGAACTCTTGCTAACCACGTGCCTTTGCACAGGCTACTTAGTCTTCCTGTTCTGTCCTTCCTCTCCTGTTCTGACATAGAATAACATCATCCAACTAAGGGTGCACTTGGGAGGAGTTCATGAGGCCCTGTGTAACGTACCTCGGATCGTGCCTGGCACATGGCAGATGCTCAGCCAACGGTAACGACATGTAATGATCCTGTGTGAACTAGCACCGATTTGGTCACATGTGACAAAAACCCAGCTCACCCTCGCTGAAGCAAAGAAGGAAATGTACTGATTCGTATCACTGGGAGGTCGATCTGGCGTCAAGCATCAGTTATGGCTAGGGACTCAGGTGACCTCTCAGGACACTGTGTCCCTCTTTTCCTGGCTTCATTCTCAGGCTGACTTTCCATTCACGGAGGCAAAGTTGCCAAAGCAGCTCCAGGCTCCCATCCTATCAGCTCAGCAGCCCCTGTGGAAGAACATCTCTTTCCAGATAGTGCCAACACAAGTCCTGGAGAAGACTTTCAGTGGCCCACGCTGAGCCATGTGTCCCTCTCTGAGGCAATCACTATGACCGGGGAGAGGAAACTGCAGTGATGGGTCTGACCTGAACCCTGTTTGTGTGTGGAGGATGGGTTAGTCTCCCCCAGACCAAGACACCAGCTGCTCTGCTACGTATCCACAGACATTTATTCTCTTTCCCAGGTGAGATATCCTTTTAGGCTGAATGGTGAACCAAAGAAATTTCACATCTGAATTCTGCAATTATACCTTAAATGATCACCTACTCCATGTGGGGCACTTGTCTATTTATCCACCGGCCCCTTTATCCACATTCTGTGTGTGTGCGTGCTCTCCTGTGCATGAGCCCTGGGACACATGGGGAGCCTGCCAGATGCCAAGACTAATGAGAATCTCATCTAATCAATTGTTTACACATTTCCTAACAATAGTAATCCCTTCCTGATGGCTTCAACTAGTCATTGAAGTCTGGAGGAGACAACCTTTGTAAGAAATGTGCATAAAATTGTAAGTCATGGGTAATTTTACTTATTGAATATTTTCTTGGTTGTGAGTTTAAAAAAGAGGCCGAGAAAACACAAATGAATGTTTTGGGAAGCCCCTGCAGGGCTAGGCAGTGACTGATGGGAAAAGGCCATCAGTCATTTACAAATGACCAAACCCTGGAGAGCCCTGGTCTAGCTGAGGGTCAGCCCCCCTAGGGAGCTGGCATGGGTGTAAATCAGATGCATACCATTGCTCATTCTTCGAACCCCTTTGTCAGAAGTTTGCATTTAATTTGTGGGCATCTTTTCCTTTTCCAAAAGCAGAGTTTAGACCATAGAGGGAATTAAGGCTTCAGGATGCACTGCTGAGTTGTGGCCTCCTCTGGGGCCTGTTTCTCATCTTTAAGTATTTTCATGGGTGATTCTCATTATGCTCAAGAGATTACCCATATGTGCCTCCCTTGCCTCAGGAAGAGTTGGGACCCAGTTGCTTATTATCACTAATGAAATCAGGTTCTTTATAGATTTCCCATGGTCAAAAAACTTTAACAGAAAATTGTTGTGAAAAAGTGGTTAAATGTCCAGGGTTTGACTTTCAATCTGGCTTGGAAGCCTTATCTTCCTCTACTTTTTCTTTATCACCGGATCATGCTAAGTCATTAATTATGTCTCTGGGTCACATCTATCTTCCTGGGTTAGAATATAAGATCCAGGAGGGCAGGCATCTGTTTTATTCAGTGATGTATCTCAAGCACCTGGAACAGTGCCAGGCCCTTCAAAGGCACTCAATGTACGTCGAGTGAGTGAATCTACAATCTACTATTTGTCACGGTTTCTATTTTCACCGTCAGGGTTTCATCTGGGGTGTGACTGACAGCAGGGCTTAACACCAGCATCTCAACATCCTCTCTTCTTCCCATCCATCCCTACTCCTTCATCTGCCCTGAGAGGGGTTTTAGCCTCTTTTTGTATAAATCAGACTCAGTGTGCATTCTTTCCTACTCTAAGTTTAATGTATGAACTCTACGTGATCAGGTCTCTACCTTTGCTCTTGATGTAAGAAGCTAGATTTTTGGAATGCCAACAGAAATTCTGTCCCAACAAAGCCTGCCTCTTGAAAACCAAAAATCCAAAGCACTTTGGCTTTTAGACTACTATCTCATCAGTAAACTTGAGAACTCTATTTTGTGACTCAGAACTGAGCAATGACTTCTTTGTCTCGAACTCTCTCTGACCTCCCCCTGAAACAGGGCAGAAAAAAACTATCAGTGCTGCCCAGGAACCAGTGAGTTCCATGTCGGCGTCACTCCCAACCAAATCCACTTCCACAGCTGACCAGCCAGCCTCTGACAGACCCTTACACGTGATTATTGACCTGGAGACTCTTTCCGCCTCTTTGGATGCCTTTACATATCCGCTTGACGCATGATAAGCTGATTTCATTCTCCAGTCTAGGAGGGCCATTTCCAACTGGAGGTTCAAAACCAACCCCATCACCAGAACAGCTACAGATCCTGCTCCTTAAAGCCTGTTTCTTATTTGGTCTTCTGTAAGCTGTCATTCATCTGCAAAGGTTCACCCGGGAAGGACAATTTACTCTTATCCCATCAGCAACTAATAAATGACCCTGAAAAGAGTTTATACGAAGGAAGGGGTGTAGAGGTAGGTTGAACTACAAACAGAGGGTCCAAAACCACCAGCTTCCATTATAGTAGTGATAAAAATTTTAAACACACTGAGACCAATTTAAAGGAAATTTGTCAGAAAGCAAGAAAGAAAAAACTAGTTCTTCCCAAAAAGAACTTCCTCATGCAAGTCAAGTCTCTGGGGGACAGTACGGGGCAGAGGGCACCTGGGCTGGGGAGGGGGTTTCTCCCTCAGTCTTCCAGGTGCCTCCTCACCTGACTGTTCTTCCTCTCCCCCAACCCCAAAGTGTGGAGAGCTGGGAGGACAGGTCTAGGGGAACCCCGACCACGGCAGCTACTGGACAGAGGAGGAAGCCCCTAACCGGTTGTGACTTTAGAAACCTAGGGAAAATCCCTCAGTTCTTAGGGCTTAAATCCACCTCAAAGGATTCCAAAATCCCCCAAAATGGAGTTTAAATTTGGCAGTGTTCACAGAGTTCAGGGAAAGGGACAGCTCGCCAGAGGACTCGGTCCCCGGGGGAAAATGAATGCTCAGACACGGGACTACTCGCCACTGAGAGAATTCAATCAACTCACCTCACTTTGGGTCCTTGCACACTTGGCAACGTTCCAATCTGAGTTGGCTTTCTCCTGTTTAGTTTTTTGGCTGTAAATAACAAAAGACTCGATGGAAACCGGCTTCAACAGTGAAGGTATTATTTTCTCAAGGAGCGGTCTGAGGAATGCGAGGTCCAGGGTTGGTGAATCTCGCGCCTCAACAACGTCATCAGAATGTTCCCAAGTCTCGCCTCGCGCTTCTTAAAAACCCCGCCCCCTTCGTATCTTATTGGCTCTCGTCCTTACCATGCCCTTTTCTAGCCAATTGCTGGCAAATGGGATGAAACCTCCATAATTGACTTGAACTAATCAATACTGAAAGTGGGCCCAGCTGTCCTAAAGCACAGGGTCACACGTGAACTTACTAAACTCTATTTACAAGAAAAGCCTGGGGAAAGCCTGTTGCATCTCCAATATAATCATAAGTGTCTGCCACCCCATGCATATTTCTTGCAGGGAAAGATGCACTGATCCAGAATTCGACGGTCTGGTTCCTCTGGCAGTTATTTGTCTCATTATTTAAAAAATGATAGTTTTGCTTACCAAAAAAAAATTTTATTCCTCTTCGGAAACAACAAAACAAAAAGCTGCTAGAAGGAAAAGGTGACCTATTAAACTTCAGAGTGTTGGTGACTTATCAGATCTGCTTTCGCATTGTGTAGACAGATGTCTGACAATCCCAAGGGCTGTGTGAGTGGACAGGAGAAATGGAAGAGCACCAGAAACCTTAGTTAGTAAAAGGTTCAGCAAATCCCCATTAAGGGCTCTTGATGTGACAGTGCTGTGTCAAGCAGGGTACCAAGGAGATAGTCTCTGCCCCTGGGAATCCAAGGTCGGCCTCATGACTTTGCCTGGGGACGTTGTTGTGAGAGGTAGACCTAACCAGTCAGGGAATCCTGCCCAGACGGTCTGGGCTCCTGGCTGCCGAGTCAGTGAACGTGGCCAGCCTGCTACCCATGGAGCCATGGAGACAGAAGGTAGTCTTATATCTGTCCCCTTAGCTGACCAGGCCCTGGGGGGTGCAGGTACCTTGTTTCAGTCCCTAGGTCCATGGTTTTTGTCAGCAGACAAGGCCAGCAGTGTCTGCCCTGTTCTACAACTATGACCTGGGTCCAAATCTCTGCTCTACAACAGAGCACTGGTAGCGGAGGAAGAGAAAGTGGGGGCCGTGGCAGAAAGTGAGGGTGGAGAAAGCGGGGCACAGAGGAGAACTAGATGGGGCTGGAGGCAGAGGTGGCGATGGAGGGCTCTGGGGCAGGTGACAGAGGTGCTGGGGCCAGAGGAGGTGAAGGGGTTACTGTGGGGAGAACAGGGGTGCTGAGGTGGGGCAAAGACGGGTGGTGGAGGCCCTGGGCTCTGAGAGGGGTAAGAGGGTCTCTGAGGAGAGGGGACGGGTATCTTTGGGATAATTGCTATATAAGAAAGCATTAAAGGAAGGCAAGAAACAAGCTGGGTAGAGTTGAAGGGGAGTGGGCAGAGTTCCAGGGAGGAGTGAGTGAAGCTGTATGTGAGAAAGCACAGGATCAGGAGTAGGCACACGATGAAAAGGCTTGCACCAGTTTCCCTTGTAAGGCGACGCTGACATAAAAAGAATGAATTCCAAGACCCCAAAGAAGCAATGTGCTGACACCACGAGTCCTTATTTAACAGACATTTTGGGCCTTGTGGGTATATTAGATTGAGCAGAGAGGGTAGAATTTTGTTATTGTCACTATGGTTAAAAGTAATTTGTATAAATCAGAAATACTAAAGGGAAAAATAAAGCAAATTCCCAGGAAAAAAGTAACCACACATATGCCCCCAGATGGGTGAATTATTTTAGTAATTTACTGCTGCCCATATAGAGGCAGCTATTTACTCACACAATGATAATTAATAGCATTGTCCAGAGAAATTTACCTCTGCAGATGTAAACAATGGCGATTCACTGAGGTTTCCCGTCAGTCACAAATCACCATTTCTCCATATTCTTTCTTGATAAAGAAAATGAACTGAACAAAGATTCTATCATGCAAACCAACAATTATCTGCGTTCTTGTGAGAACTACCATTGTCCTTTCTAACAGGCTAATGTATTAATGCAGTTGGGATGAAGTTATTGCCTAACATATAAATGTCTTAACATGGCTATGAAATGAGACCTCCAACCAAGAGACTGTTCAAAGACTAAAGAGGACCATGTCTGCTCCAAGAAAGTTTCAGAGTTAAATTAAAAAATCATAAAGGGTGAGGATTTGGAATGAAACACCAAACAACAATTCCACTTAAGATGAAGGAGATGGGGCGGTGAATTCCTTGATATATTCCAACTTTCCTGGGTCTACAATCTGAAACAAATGCCAATCATAGCAGACTCTCTATTCCCCAACCCCACAAGTCATTTGTGGTCTGACGATGACAAAGATGGTATTGGGGCCTCTGAATTTCCCAAGCTTCTGGAAAGATCAAAGTCTGTCAGGATTCCCAGATCCAGGATGGTTAATGTAAAAATGACGCAAGATGTGAATATGTTGGAATGAAATGATTTAAAAATAGGCTGTTGGCTGTGGCTGGAGATGAAAGATGATGATATTAAGATGCAGGGGTGGAAGATGGGTGATGTGAAAAGTGGTGTGAGCTCTGTGAGGGCAGGAATGTGGTTGGTCTTGTTCACTGTTGTATTTTTAGCATCTAGAGCTGTGCCTGGAACGTAGTAGGAGCCAAATAAATACCTGTTGAAGAATGAAAGGATGAATGGGGCATGATAACTACCTGGCTGGCTCAGCCATCCATGCATCCTCTGTGCCCTCTCTTTGCAGGGGGCTTCCCTCTGGCGCTCTTTTCCCCCAGGGCTGGGTGGTCACCTCACCTTTCCCATGTCTCTCCTTCCTATTTACTTTCGTCTAGCCGATTTATGGGGTTGCTCAGCAAATGTTTTGACTCCAACTGGGAAAACAAGCTCTTGGTGCCATCATTGTCACCTGGCCCAGACTCCCCAAACAAGCCTGGTGTTGAAGGAAATGTCAACTGAAAGGTTTTGGTCGGCCCCTCCGGCAGATTTCACAGGGCTTAGAAAACACTTAACATGTCTGGAGATCGAATCTGAGCCTCTTCATTGTCTTTCCAGAGAAATCGCTCGTGGCCCCCCTCAGAGCCATTTCCACCTGCAGTGGCTCTAGAACTCTCTAAGATGGCAGCTCCCAACAAAGCAAAACAAAACAAAAGTGTGAAATTACGATGATGCTTCAAATGGAATCACCCTGTCCTGGAACTTGAGGATGAGAAAACCAGACTCAGTTCCTTTATCTGTAACGGGAAAGGGGTTGATCAGATTTATGGTGTTCCCTGGGTACCCGTCTGCCCTACAGTGCTTCACCTGTAGAAATAACAATTTAACATGAATTTGTTGCCAACACTCACAAATCCAGAGATTTAAGGTTAAAATCTACATTTCCGTCTTCTCTTGGAAAAATGGAAGGCTGGTAATATAGTGCCTGTACTCTCACAGAGCAACTGCAGAGGGGGCCAGGTCACCCCTGGGGCCAAATGGCAGCTGGAGCTGAGTCTCAGATTCCCTCCCGGGGGAGGCTGTGTGCTCTGCCCCTCAGTCCTCACTCCTCTCTATTGTCTCCTACCCTGTTTAGAGTTTTTAAAGCCTGTCTGATCGCTTGGGTGATGGACTTCCCTGACGCTTTTCCATTTCTTCCTGGCACCAGGACAGAGATTAGGAATGGCTGCACGACTATGATCTCTTCTAGTGCACTGACTCCTTGGTGGTTTTAACAAGTCACAGCTGAGACTCTGCATGGTTTTTTTTTTTTTTTTTTTTCCTTTCTATCAGTCATACTCAAACTTTCAAGTGCCCACAGATGCTCTGAGGAGCTCATTAAGATGCAGATTCTGATACCGTAGATCTGGGGTGGGGCCTGAGATGCTGTGTTTCCAACAAGCTTCCAGTCTGCAGATGCCACATGTTTGTAGCAAGGCCCCAACTTGCCTCCAAATTCCCTTCCATTAGATTAGTGGAGATTAGAATCAGCTGGGGAGTGTTTTAAACCTATACCAATGCCCAGTCTGCATACCCAGAAATCCTGATTTAATTGGGCTTGGGTGGGTCCTGGCTTTGTGTTTTTATTTTCTTTTTAATGTTCCAGATTATTGTAATGTGCCTCCGGGGTTGAGAACTACTGTGATAAATAGTACTAACTCTCAATATCAAACTTCCATTTCTAGGCTGAAGCTTAGCTTTAAGGAGAATGTTAAATTTCTGTTACTTTCAAAGGCTAGATAGCCGTGGTACAGGGTTGGATAAGAGGCCCCTTGGTACCTCAGTTGAGCCCCACCTGCCCACCCCTCTAAGCTCCTTCAAGCTGCCAGTGAGTCAGTTTTCATCCTCGTTAGTCCCTAGAAACCAAACCTGGTTACATCTCCCATGCGGTGGCTCACCTGCCCGGGTTTCCCAGCTCTGGAGTGAACACCTTCTCACCTCTTCATGTGTCCCTCCTGCGCCTGTCTCCAGGACTTCCTTCGGTTGCTCTCACCTTGTCAGGTTCATTCCCTTCCACCCACATCCCTGCTTCTGTGAGACTGCTTTTTCTGGCCAGGTGAGCCACGTGTGCTAGGCCACCACGTGTGACACAACCTGAACCTGCTCCCGGCCTGGGTCTAGTTGTCCCCGCTCCCCTGCTCCCTCACCAGCCCACTTCCTTGGGCACTCTAGCCTTTTGGGTCTCTCAGAGCTGCTGCTTGTCTCCTGAATGGGGAGAGGAGAGAGCAAGGTGGCTTGGCTCGGTTGGCAAGTGTGCTCCCATTCACTGACAGTTTATATTCAAAATCTTCCATCTCCCAGCCAGCATGCTAGAATCCATAAGCCTATATGTTAAGGAAAGTCTAAATGAACGAATGAAGAAAAAAAGTAAATAAATATATGCAGTCAAAAGGATGACCACAATTTCAATGCATACCCTTCCAGAAAGTCCAATACATGTTTGTTGAGCATCACCACAAGCTAGGACTGGATACTGGACCCAAAAAGGTGAGTCAGTTGGTGTGGTCCTTGCTCTCTCCCAGCGTGCATCCTTTAGTGGACCACAGCACCATGGCATTGGGTGGAATGGAGCTGACAAATAGGGTTCAACTTACAGGTCAGTGCAATCAAGGGAGAGCACTGGGCTGACAGTTCCATGACTGCCTCTGGGCGCCTTGGTCCGGAGTGACTCTGTAGGTAGATGGTGGAAGCAGAGACTAGTGGTGGTACCAGTTACTGTTATCTCAATATAACTGAAACAACATCAGACGAGGAACTGTAAGATCTGTGCTCTAAGCCTGGCTTGACGAATTCCTAGTCACCTGTACATGGTCAATTTTTTTTTTTTGGAAGAACTATTCAGTATAGATTGACTTTCTCATTCACGTAGAGCACATTCTCTTACAGAAATTTCCTGAGAAAGGATGCAGGATGGTGAATTTTTTGAGTCCCAGCATCTCTGAAAATAGCATTAGTTTGTGTTCATCCCCAAAACACATAAATCTGAGTACAAAAGACTGGCAGAGAGAATTGGGAATTGTGATGCTAAGAATTAAATCTAAATAATTATAAATGTATAACTGGATATAAATGTCAACAGTAATTCTAAAGTTGCCATAGGGCTGAGACTAGTGTGGGGCCTCCTACTGCTGTGTTTTGTTTAAAAGGAAACACAGATATTACATCACGTGGGCTGGGAACTCAGAGGAGACAAAAACTGGGCAGAGAATTAGAGGGTGAAAATTATGCGCCCCCCCAACATTATAAGGAATGCTTCCTTTTTGCTCAGCTTCCCGCGTCTTTGGATATTTCATCTCTGTATTTTCTAAATTTTTTAATTTCTGGAAGTCACAGTAGTTATAAATCAAATTTCCTGAATTTGTTATCTTTATCTTTTTCTATTTTCCATCTCTT
Source organism: Camelus dromedarius (assembly GCF_036321535.1). Taxonomy (NCBI): domain Eukaryota; kingdom Metazoa; phylum Chordata; class Mammalia; order Artiodactyla; family Camelidae; genus Camelus; species Camelus dromedarius. Next base: position 34,588,205 of record NC_087438.1, read on the forward strand.
CTTTTGCGTCTACTTTCTGGGCGCTTTCATTAACTTTATTCACTCCTATTGAGTTTTTCATTTCAACTATCCTTTTCTCTTTTTAATTTCAGGAGCTTGCCCTATTTTTGTAACACCCTATTATATTCAGAATATTTTCTTTTCTCTCTCTGTGAAAATGAATGCTAGCACATAAGGATTTACATTTTCCTTTTGTTTTGCTCCCTGATTTTTGTTTCCTCTGAGTTCCTTGTTGGTCATTTTTTATCCCTCCCCTTTGTAATATCCATGTTTCATTTTAAGGATTTCAGAATTGTTAATAATTATTGTTGACAGTCATATACAGGCACACCCTTACAATCATTATTTATGTTTAACTCTTTGCCATTTAAATTCTTCCTGCCAGTCTTTATACTATGATTGACTTCTTTGTTCTTGGGATCTTAATTCTGACTCACCATTGAGTCAGCCAGGGCACCTCTTCACATCACTTTCTCAAGATGCCATACATAGGAAGTATATTTTTTGAATCTGTCTACGTCTAGAAATGCATCTCTCTTCTTTCCACAGATGAAAAACAATATGAGGACAGTCTTCCTGGTTTATACATTTTCACTTCAAGATCTTGTAAACACAGCTCCATTGTTTTTCTGGGCTTTTCAGTTGCTCATGTGTGGGAATGGTTTTCCGGCTAGCTGCCTGCACATTTATCCACTTATCCTTGTAATTCAAGGTTTTGCTCAAATATTTTTTAGAAGACTTTTTGGCTGAACCAAGGGGGCCCTTTACATTTGCAAATTAAGGACTCTTTTCTTCCCTGGAAAGTTTTCTTTTTCATCATGATTTGGATTATCGCTTCTGTTCTAGAGCTTCTGGTTTCTTTTTCAGGAAATCTGTGGTTCTTAGGTTGCTTCTCTGTCCTCTGAATAATAATGCCTTCTTATCCACATCTTTTGTCTCATTTAAAAATATTTTCCTTTCTCTTTTTTTTCCCACCTCTATCTTCCGGAGGAGTTTCTAGGCTTCTCCTTGGCATTACCGATTTAAATTCTACCCTGTCAGGTCTGCTATTTACAGCTCTGATGTAGACTTTAATCATGCTATTGCAAGTATTGCTTCCTTGCAGTGCTTTTTTTTTTTGTTTTGTTTTTTTAAATGACTTCCAGCTCCCTTTTCTACTCAACATTTTCATTTTATGTTGTTGCATATGCTATGGTCATTGCATCCTGTGGAACTTTCATCTGTGGCTTTCTGATCTTATTTCATTAAGGTAATGTGTTCTTGAGGATGTTAACAATTTTCTAAAAATATATTCTTACAATGTCATTTTTAAAATTATGATTATGCAGTCCCTCTATGTCCTTAGTTCTTCAGGTATCAGAATTATCTGGGGAACTGGAGTAGCTAGTTTCTGGCTCCATCCTGAGGGATTCAGCCGGTTCTGATGGTAACAGGTGGTGTCCAGACTCAAGTGGGTCCTTAGCCTGTGGCCAGAAATGAGACAGATGTGCACAGCACACAGCACAAGTCCTGGTCACTCACAGGTGTTTGCCACGTTGGCTTTCTTGGAAAGAGGTGTAAAAATTTCCCTCTACTATCAAGGCCTTACTTTCTGACATGTTGAATCAATTAAATACATTAAAAACTCTGGTCCCCTGCAAGCACGCTGTACCTGGGCTTTTTGTCTCTGCTCGACAAGTTTTTTCTGTGAGGGACCAAAATCAGCAATGCTCAGCGATGCTCCAGCATCAGCCCCCAGCGGGCCCTACCGGGATGAACACAGGTTGCTGTGAGGAGGGAGCCCAATGTCAATAGATATTGAAGGAATACGGGTCCTGCACTCAGCAGAGTGCGTGCGCATTATGTCTCTGAACTAGGAGGACCAGGGAGTTCACGGACAATGCCCAGCATCTTTCTCCTCTCTCTCCGGTGCAGAGCTGCCTTATGTTCCAAGGAGAAGCACTGTTAGCTCGTGGCTATGTCGCTGGTTTATTTTCCCTTCCAATTTGGATCCATCAGCTGTATTGAAAATCTCTCTCAGCTCCCAGCAGTAGGGTTTGTTTTGTTTGCTTGTTGGAGAAGAACAGTCTTATTCTGTGCATTTTTATCCTTAGTTGAGCCTTCACAGGTATGTTTGTCAAGCTGGAAGCCAAGAGAGGCAGTTGCTACTGGCTGGAGAGTGTATTCGGCAGGCACGGAACACCTTAGCATGTACAATCTGAAATCAGACAAAGGATGCTTTGGAAAGGGGGAGAAACTGAAACTAAGGAATTTAGCTTGTTTTACCCAATTGTTGTCACAACGGTGCTCCCATGTATGCACGTGGTTTCCGCTCGGCCCTTTTGCTTGTCTTTCTTTTCCTTTCTCTTTGTATATTACAGTGGCACTTTCCCCCATATTTCTCCTCTTCCCTTTCCAACCAGACTTGCCTGGGAGAATTTCATGCTTGACTTTCTTTCATTCTAGGATCATGGAGTCCTTCAGAGGGCGCTATCTTGGCCCTGGTGAACGGGCCGAAATCTGTCTTAGCAGAAGTGCCTTTCTGGGGTTGATGCTCATCCTGAGACTTTCTGTGAATTTCCTTCTTACCCACACTCTTTTCTAGTTAGCTCTGAGCCTTCTCTTCTCCCTGCTGCTGGACTCCTCACACAGCTGTCATCACTTAGGTATATGTCTTGTGCTTGTGTTACTTGTGTCATTGCACTGATCCATTATAACTGCCCTATTTCCACAATGATACTGCCTACTCCTTTGACTAGAGGGACCCAGTCTTCCATTCCCTTTGTAATGTCTCAGTCTCTTGTATGGGGACCCCGACAGAGGCCCCTCAAATGGAGAGAAGTCCATGTTTCCTTTTGCACGCACACACACACCTGACTCTGATGAGAGTTTTTTTTTCTCCCCTGTAGGTTCTCTTGATTTTGTAATCACCCCTCATTTCCCTCCCCATTAACTTCACTTCCACAAGGCCTTGGATAGAGTTTGGTACCTTAAAGTCAAAGACACCCTTTTCTACTCCACCCACATCCACCACTTTGTAACTGTGCAAGTCATTTAACATCACTGAGCTCTGGGCTCCAGGGTATCTTGCAAGGCGGGGATGACAGTGGCCTCCCCACAGGGTAGCTGATTGCTGCTGCTAATAACAAGCTCACATTGTGCTCCCACCTCTGCTGAGCTGTCGGAGCTCCCAGTCCAGGATTTTGTTCAACACTCCCTGCCTCTGGGCCATTCAGGTACATGTTGATTGAGACACAGTCCTGCCTTGATAACAGGAGGGCAGAGCTCTTCAAAGAGGAAGTCCCTGGGCCTGAGGCAAGCCACAAGGAACACTGTTTACAGGGTGTTGGCGAGCTCAGGAGGACAGCCTCACCTCCTCTGAGCACACGGGTTCACAAAGTGGGAGTGGAAGGGCGCTCCCAAATGACACAGACCAAGCCCGTCCATATGGGGAAAAGGATGACGGCCCAGAGTTCAGCCCCCATGTACATCCCCTGCCCAGAACCGAACCTTTCCTAAACTCACATTGGTTCTAGAATTGCAGCCCCAGTGCTGTCACACAATATCTTCCAAGGCTGCCATTTCCTTCCCAAATGTTGTGTACTCAGCCTTTATCCTAGAGCCGCTTAGTGGTGTTCAATTCCTTCCAGTAATAGCACTGGCTTTTCCACTGCCTGATTCCAAATGAATCATATATGGTCTTTTTTCTGAAATTGACATCCATTGATGTCAGGCCTGGGATTTATATAACAGCTAAGATGTTTATGGGCACCATCCCAGCATAACTTTCTTCTCTCAGGCCACTCGTCCTCTCGTGAGGGCTGGGTTGCAAAGCCAGGCTTCTACAGCTGGCTGGAGTCTCCCTCAGTTTCTAGACTTCCAAATTGAGGTCTTAGCACAGTGCCTGGTACAAAGTAGGCGCTCAGTAAATATTTGTGGGGTAAAGAAATGCATAAGCCCCATGAGGCATCCTGATGGGAAATTATTATTTTCTAATTTGAGCATGAAGTGCATGGAAAAACTGGTTCCTCCTCCAGAGAGCAAGTGATGAAAATGGCCAGTTTCCTCATTCTCCAGTGTGACTTGGGCTGGGATGCGAAGAGGGTTCCAACTTGCTAAGCAGTCTTGTTAATTTGATTCTCTCCCTTGTAGTTTCCTTTGGTGCCAGCTCCCACTAGCAGTTCCTGAAACTTTCAGCAATGATATCTCCTGATGGTGGCAATTACCAGTTGGCTGCCCTGGGTATGGCAGCCATGGCTGTAAACCCCCTGTCTTTTATGCCCCTGAAGATGTTCCATGCAACATTTTCAGCACCGTTCCTACAGAGCAGTCCGAAGCTGGAGCACTGCTCTTTGAGCAACTTCCATTTGTTGCTGCTCCGAGTCCTCTACTGCCCTGTGACTCAAAGTGTGGCCCAAGGAGCAGCAGCATCGGGATCACCTGGGAGCTTGGACTGCCACCCAGACCTACTAAAACAGTCTGTATTTTAACCCGATTCCAGGTGTTTCCTCTGCACAATAGTTTAAGAAACATTTCCCCCACTACAACTCTGATTCAGTAGGTCTAGATCAAGGGTGGCATCCAAGACTCTGCATTTTTTAACAAGGTCCCAGGTATCCCAGCTGGTCCAGGGTCCACTATTTGAGTAGCAAAGCTTTAGATTCATCAGGGAAGAGTGACTGTTGAACACCCACCCTGCGCCCGCCACCTGCAGCTGTTCCAGAGGCAGGGCACAGACCACTGATGTTCCCTTAGCCTAGAACACTGTTTCTCAGCCCCAGCCGCACACCAGAATCATCTGGGAAGTTTTTGGCAACATATCCCCAGAGTGTCTGATTTGAATGATGTGGGGCGGGGCTCAAGCATTGAGACTGTTTGGAAATTCTCTAGGTGTTTATAATGGATCTAGAATTACTGGCCTCTGATGAGCTTCTGTAATGAGTAAGAATGCTCCTTGCCTTCATGATCCACCAAATTCTACTTCTCCTACAGGTCTAATCTCTTACATCTGGAAGACTCTAGTTCAGTTCTAAATTCCACTTCAGTACCATCCAAGGAATCTCGAATAATGATGAGGATGCACTGACCGATGAGTCTTCTTCACAATCTTTGCCATGAAACCAGTCCTGAAAAGCACCATTCTTTAGAAGACTCCAGGAAGGGCCCTGGTCCCCTGTGTCAAGGTTTTTCTGCTTCACTCTGCATGGAGGTCTCTGGGAGAAAGGCAAGAGTCACCTTTCCCGCATCCTTCTGCAACCCTTCCTCAGTCCCCAGGCTTGTCATTGATTCCTCTCCCATGTCACTTCGTGGTGCTTGGAGGTGCTCCAGGGAATTCCCACAGGAGTCCCCTGGCTCCTATCCCTTTCACTCTTGAGGGCAGGGCTGGAGTCTGAGAGTGACGATTCATCACTTCCCTTGTTTGCCATGCTGAGCTCTAAAGCAACTGACACATGGACAGAGGAGGAGAACAGACTGGCCGCTCTACTGCTGGGAAACTTGTCTAGTCGGGAGAGCCCAGTGAGGAGGAGGCCCCAGTCGGCTCCTAAGACTCCTCCCACCATCCTGGCCGATATTTCCCACTGAGAATAGCAGGCCTCGCCTCTGCAAAGCCAAGTCCAGTCCCAGGAAGCTTCTGGAGAAGAGAGAAAGCTCTGTCTTAAAGAGGATTTTCAGAAGATGAGCGGGAGGGGGTTGCAATGCACACATTCTGTTCTCCATCTCAAACCACCCATCAGAGAAGGGGGACAAGAAGAGACGTGGTCACCTTCCCAACTTGCAAAATGTCCTCCTTTGGGGCCAAGACAGGAACCACAGGAGAGACTCCCCCGGGAAAGTGGCACGGTGCTCAGAGTTTCTCAGAGGTAACTGTCAGGGCTGCCAACACTCACTGGCCCTCAGGGAAGCCAGTAATCAATCAACCAGCAAGCCAAGCTCCCCCACTATTGTGGACCACAGCCCAGCAGAGCCAGAACTCCTTGTGAAGTTGCCCTGAGAATCCCATTGGTCCATTTTGACAGGGGTTCACCAGATGTGACAGGCTCGGGGAGAGCTCTGCTGGTTCCCATTTGCAGTGGAAATGTGGAGTGTTTTAAAGGAAATATCTTCCCCTCACACTCACTCACGCTCAGCCGGCGGCGATATGTGTGGGCCAATGGGAACTTGAAGCCACTCTAACCGAAAGAAGAGATGCTTGGTGCCAAGCAGTTTTCCAGTAAAATGGCTTAAAAAAATAATAAGAGAAAAGACAATAATGACCAGAAGAAGGGACAAGTTTTTAAGAGAAGACTGCTGAGCCTAATTCCAGAGACACAATATGAATCCCTCTTTGCTTTGCTGACAGGAAATGTGGCTGAGGGGAGAGGGAGGGAGGGCTTGGGGTTCACAGTGGAATCATTGCTGACGTTTAGCCAAGACCCAGCTAATTGCTTATGAAAGTTTTCTCTTTTCATATTTACTCATCTAAGCCAGGGATGTCTCCCAGGCACCATTGATATAATTAGACTTGGTTTTCTGTCTCTTGCAGACTTGGGCTCCTCCTTGGAAAATTAGCCAAAGCATAGTGATCTCTGGTTTTTAAACTCTTTAACGATTTCCTAGAAGCATCCTCAAAGTACATCAGTGTAAGTTTCATAAGAATTCATTTTCAAAAAGATGAAAACTAAAATGTGGAGGGTCAATACCATGAGTGGTGCAGAGAAATTGAGGTTGGATAACTATTCTGTATAACTAATTACAGGAGGTGACGCTGTTTTCATTATCAAGTAGACCTGGGGCCCCTCTAAGCTAATTGATCCAGTTACGAGCGGTCATGGATGCAGTAAAAGGAGCGAGACCTGCCCGATCCACTGCTGTAAACAGGCCCTGTGTTAGGGCTTATGTGTTTGCTTTCTTTTCTTTTATCCCTCTGAACAAAAATACTCAAATTGTAAGTGGGGGCTTTTCACAGCACACATCTTGCATCATATGTTTAAAAGCTGCGGCAGAATCATCTTTTGGCAGAAGCTGTGCAGCCTTAGACAAGCTGTGCCCTGGTGTGTGTCCTTCAAGAGACGTATGGTTCTCAGAGAGATTTCTCATATGGTGCAGCCAATCAGTCCGCTGACTCATTTTGGACTTGGCACTGGGATCTGGACTGGGGTTCAGAAGGATACAGAGCATGCAAGCAGCCTTGCTGATGGGGGCTCACTGCTCCCCAGTGAGGAGACACCCCACCTGCCCACAAACTTGTGTAGACTATTTTCCAGACAAAGTAGCCCTATAATGCTGTCCCCTCTAAAAACTTACAGACACTCACCTCATGGTTATCTGTCCAAGACTTAAACTTTCTCTTAAGATATGTCACTAAGCTTCACATTAGTCTCTTAATTTATGATGACTTTCCCAACTGTGAGAGGAGATAAAACTAGGAGGTTCTCACATGCAAAATGAATGGGCTTCAACTGTGTGCTCACGAATCTCAGCACCAGGGGGGTGAAAGGACCCTGAAAGTCAACCAGCACAAAGCCCCGGGTGTAGATCTATTGCAGATATGGACTTCCACATGGATGCAACCCATTCTTGAACAAGACTGAAATTGCCCAACTTTGCTGAGAATCAATCAAAGCATGGATGCAAACTGGGGGAGGAGGGCCTTGGTTAATTAGCAATACTAAAGACAAGTGGAATTTCCCACGATTACAGAAAAGAGTATTCAAATTCTTAGCAGAGCAGATATCTGCTTTTCTCTTCCATGAATAACGTCTGGGCCTGAAATTAGTAAATGTACCACATAAGAGCTGGTTTATAAAGCCTTAATATATCTGAGACACACACACACACACACACACACACACACAGGGGAGGGGCAGTGGGAAGAGACTTCTTTCCCATCAGTCCCACTGGGTTGTCTTCAGGACCCAAGCTTTTAAACTGTAGGTCTGTGAACTTGTGTGGTTTAATTTCAAGAACTTATCAGGGTTGGGCTAGTGTGCAGTGTGTTTCCCTAACCCTGTTTGATTTTGCTGATATATATATATATATATATAATGCTATCCTTAGGCTCCTGCCTCAGCGGTGTCCACTGCTGGGGTTCTGGTGAACAGCTAAGGCAGCCTGACCCACGTGCATAAGGACCGTGGACCCACCTGGGTGTGACAAGGGAATAAGGACCGGGAGGAGTCTGCCTCCATCAGAATATCTCAGTTGTTGAAAGGGAGGGATGCGGGGCCACCTACATTTATTTCATGGCCTGCTGACACTGGACTCAGGTCTTAGTTCTGGTGAAAATAGGCTGGAATTAAACACTGAAAGAGACCTATGGGTGGCATTGCTTGTTTTGTCTGCTTGGGATGGCACTCCTGTCCTTTTAGTAGGGTTCAAGTGGGGGCTGCCGATCACAGTTCCTCATTCCTTGGCCATGATGATTGGTTCAGCGATGAGCACGTTAACCCACCATTGTCAAATACTGCTTCCTAGGGTCTTTCCAACAAGAGCTCTCTGACTTCTGTGATTGTGAAGTGTTGAGGACATAAGCCCAGAGCTGACAATAGTGTCCAAATTTCCAACCTCAGGGGGACAAATCTGAGAGAATAAAGTTACCACACCAAAAGTAGAGACAAGAAATAAAAAGAGAAAGAATGAGTTCCCTAGTGTTTGAGGTTCTGAACATAGTGACTGCTGAGGCAAACTCAACACCCTGCCCTTTCCCAAGCTTGCTTATGTCAGTCAATAAACACCCACTCTCCCTTTGGTTAGTTTAGGTCAAATTTGGGTTTCTCTGCCACTCTATAAAATGCTGGGGTCGTGAACTGCCTTGTTCAGAAGCTTCTCTAACAGAGGATTCACAAAGGCCTCCTTGCCTTGGAGGATTGTAAAATCTGTGCACTAGGGATATGTAGGATCTATAGTTTATCATACGAACCAGGACAGAACAAAAGGGAGTGCTGTTAACAATGACAGCGGGACAACAGCCATCAGCTAGAAAGGCATGGGCCTCCTAGTGCAGGACCTAGTCTGGTGCGTGTGCTGTGGTCACGCGCCAGGCAGACCACAGCAGAGACCACAGAGCCTGGTGGAGTGCTGAGACACCTGGGGAGCAGTGGAGGGCCCAGCTGGAGGGACCCTTCATGAGTTCAGATGGACACTCAGGAAAACCCTTGGTGGCACCTGTGTGAGTTTGAAGTCTATTTTGATGCTATGAACACAACTCCTATTCGTGTTCATAGCTGATGAGACCTGGGGACCTTCAGATGACAAAGAGGAAAAACAGAAAGCTCTGGATAGCTTGATTTTTGGACCAAGGACTGGCTGCTCAGGATATGTGCTGTGCTCCTTGCTCTGAGAGAGTAGCCCTCGTGCCTAAGTTAAGCCTCAGCAGCCGCATTCTTAGTATGTGACCTGTCCCTTTGTCCATAGTTCATTAGTGCCATGGTAGACCCTGATTCAAGTTGGACCAGTCAGGGTCTCCCTCCCAAGAACTGGAGCTAATTGATAGCTAGTTAGTCTCTATAGGGTTGGGAAGATAACATGGCGATCCAGGAGCCTTGGGTTTCTCTGCCACTCTATAAAATGTTGCATGTTGCAACGTGGCCAGAGAACCCAGAGAAAGCTGGTCTGTGGTGAGAGAGAAAAGGAGAAGCAGATGTTCAGAGGGCGGCAGAAATGAGAGGCAGAGTTTGTTCCTGGGTTGCTGACAAGCTTCCCAAGCCTCAGTTCCTCAGGTTGGGCTACATTCCTGCCCTTGGGCTCCATGAGACACCCCTTATCCTTAAGCCATCATCCCTACATTTTGCTGCAGCTAGCCCAAATTGATTTCTCCTTCTTTCATCCAAAAGTGTCTTAACTAATACCAGGAAGTTTCTTTTTCATGACTTAACAGCTCATATAGTCCTGCAACAGTTTATGGCCGAAACAAATTCCCTCTCTGAACCTTACCTCCAAATCCAAATATTGATTTGTTCCTTCTCTAACTGAAGCAGCACATTAAAAGAAAATACAAAACAAAACAAAACAAATAATGGAAACATGGTCCTCATACTTTGAAGTTACATGGGATCCACATGGACTTAATTAGGACAAGAGACAAACAGATAAACATTTGGGGATGCCTCCTTCTCATATAATATTTCATAACATGGTACCAGCCTGTAAAATTGAGATGTCAAAAATGATTTGGCTAACTTGCTCACTCAATTTTTCCTAAGGTGGACAAGTGCTAAAACACAAAGATTTGTGAAATTCTAGCTGAAACATTTTTAAAAATTGGGAAATAAATGAAATTTGTTAATGTTTCCCCAACTCTGCTTTCTGTGTTTTTCTCCCATTCCTGCATCCCCCACTTCCCTCAGAGAAAAGCCATCTGACAAACTGAATTACAGTGAAGTGTTAGTGACAATTTGTTACTCCTATCAGAGGAATTTGCATTTTTAAAAAGTCTAGAGAGGGCAATAGAAAACCAAAGAAATGATTCTTTTGCTCCAGTGCCAATTGGTAGAGGAGCTATTTTGGGGGGTTTAAATTGTTCCGAAATCTTCTCTATTTACGTATAAAGCTTGCAGTGACTTTGATGAATAAGGTGAAAACATAATAAAGTGACAAAATTTGGAATACATTTTTAGTAATCATTCTTAAGGAATGTTACCTTTCACTTCCTTTTTGGAACCAAAAAATCCAAGGCAGAACTGGAAATGGAACAAGAATGATTGGAAGGGAAACCATAGGCTGGAGTAGGCAAGAATCCTTGATGCCTCTCTGTGTGCATGTGCGTGTGTGTGTCTGTGTGTGTTAGGGTTGGATAAAGGAACAATCCTACAGTCTCCCTGCAGGTCTTCCTCTGTCTTCTGCAACATGAAGGAAATGCGCTCCTCTTGCAGAAGATCGGAGCTCCTCAGTCTGGGTGGGCGGCCAAACCACTATCTCCTCCACTGCCAACCTGTCTAGCAGAAGTGACCAAGCTGTGCTTAAAGAGCCACCACCCCTGCAGGGAAGAGAGCCTGCTTGGCTTTAACATAAGCATGAGGATGGGGAGCCTGGATCCATCTCAGGAGAATGACAGCAACTGTGTAGAGAGCGGGGGAACCTTGGCTCACATGGCCAGGCACACGGGATGCCAGAAAAATCCATGCGGGTGCAAGGTGGTTGAGCTGAGGGTCTGCATCCACCTGTTGATGGCAAGAGTCCAGTGAGACATTAGAGACTGACAATGAAAAGTCCACATTCTTCTTTGACTTAGGACTGGGGCAAAGGCCAGCCTGTTGCTTGTTCTTTGCCCAGTGGGATTGATTGGGAGGGAAAAGAACATTTTACAGCTTATGGATCTGGGTGGTTGGTGTGGAAAGAATGCAGGGATATAAAGAGTGCATCCAAGCCTGAAGTCTTTGATCCAGCAGTCCCACTTCTGGGTTTTGCATCTAAAAGAACTAAAAGCAGGGTCTCAAAGAGATATTTGCACACCTAGGTTCAATGCAGTGTTATTCACAATAGCCAAAGGTGGAAGCAACTGAGATGTCCATTGACAGATGAATAGATAAGCCAGTGGAATATAATTAAGCCTTGAAAAAGAAGGAAATTCTGTCACATGCTACATGGATAAACCTTGAGGACATTCTAATAAGTGAAATAAATTAGCCACTGAAAGTCCAATATTATATATTTCTACTTATATAAGGTATCTAAAGTCAATAAACTCAGAAAAAGTAGAATGGTAGTTACTAGAAGCTGGGGGCAGGGAATGGGGAGCTGCTCAATGAGGAGAGCTTCAGTTCTGCAAGATGAAAATGTCCTGGAGATCTGGTACACACAGTGTGAATACAGTTAACACTCCTGAACTGTACAATGAAAAATGGTTAAGATGGTAAACTGTACAGAAACAGACTCATAGACACAGAATACAAACTTGTGGTTGTCAAGGGCACGGGGAGCGGGAAGGGACAGACTGGGATTTCAAAATGTAGAATAGATAAACAAGATTATACTGTATAGCACAGGGAAATATATACAAGATCTTGTGGTAGCTCACAGGGAAAAAAAAATGTGACAATGAATATATGTATGTTCATGTATAACTGAAAAATTGTGCTCTACACTGGAATTTAACACAACATTGTACAATGAGTATTATTCAATAAAAAAAATGTTAAGAAAGAAAGAAAAAAAGATGGTAAACTGTATGCTATGTGGGTTTCTTTAAAACTACAGTTAAAGAAAAACACCCCAGACAGGTGGTCCACGAGGAGCAAGGAGAGTTTCCTTTGTCTGTGGGGAGAGCTGGAGTGGGACCCCCAAAAATGGCTTTCCCCTGGAGTAGAGCAGGGGGTGAAGAGTCAGCAGGTGTCTACCTGATGTGGGAGATTGCCTACATCGAGCAAAACCAGGGCTGACTCTGGGGCTGTTTCTGCTTCAGGAGCAGCCCCAGCAGGCGCCCCCATTCTTGGGCCTCCTCCTTAACTCACAGGGAAGTAAACAGAGATGGGAGGGTCCCTGTTCTGGGAAAAAGCTAATCAAATGATCCAACTGCTCCTCCTTTGCAACCCCAGGAGAGGCACCAGGAAATATAGTTTTGGCCGAGAAGAGGATGACCATGAATAAGGGAGGCTGTCATGGAAAGCCACCCCCTCCTCCCAGCTCCAACCAGACCTTTGCCTGCGCACGCTGACCCAGAGTAGGTATCAGCCAGAGGGCCGGAGTTATCCCCGGGCTCAGGGAACGCAGTCATCCAGCCTTCCGCCTCTGCGCTTGGGAAAAGAAACTGTCTTCCACCCTTGTCCCATTATTTAGTGTTTGGGAAAGGACCCAGAGTCAGCTAGGAGGCAGGAAGCTGGGAATCTCTGTGACTGTGGCTTGTGGCATTCAGAGAAGAGTTACAAAGCTTGGAAATCCAAAGCCCCACGAACAGTTTCCTGAGGAATTTCCAAGTGACAGTCTTGGCTGAGATGGGAGGCGAGAGCAGGGACTGCAGAGAGATACCCTTCTCCCTCACTGGGAAGCAATGTTCCTGTGACCCTATTTCAATCTTTGGTAATGAACCATTTCAGAACAACTGAAGTCACTGGAGTCACTGATAATTACATAAACTTTCTTCTCTTTTTTCACTTTAAACCCTTAAGTCTCCATCCATAAAGGCCCATTTTCAGTAACACATTGAATCCTGCCAACATCCTGGGGCTGATTTTGTCTTTACACTTCTAGGAATTTCCAAGGACGTGGGGGGTCAGGCTGCCAAGTTGGATGTGAATGTGTGTGACCAGCAAGGACCTTCTAAGGTCTGAAGATTGGGAAGGTCAAGGGTCAATCTCTCCTAAGCCCCAGAGAGCAAGTCACCCCCTATTGGGCCCTTTCCCCTGAGTTCTTCTCCTCCAACCTCTTGAAAACAAGATCCCCATTTCACCTTAACCACAAGGTGATCCAGTGCCAGGAGTGTTTTTAGTCACTCTAACCAGTCCCCAGGGCCACATCAATGCACTGTCCAAAAAGGCAAGCATTTGGAACATTGAAACCCCTGGAGACCACAACGGGACTCTGCGATGATGTAGTTTATGGAGTCTCATTTTTAAAAATCTGACATACTTACAACAGAAGATGCTGTGGGAAAATAATTGGATTTACCCCAACTCCTCTGCTATTTATTGCCTTGGATGGCACTAAGGTTATATCAGAACACAGCCATAAGGGGAAGAGGCTTTGGAACAACTAAAAAACATTTTCCCCCCAAAGTCAGTCTGTAGTTAACCCTTTGTAGAGTATAAGCAATGAATCTTGCATAGTGTTTGCAAAATCCTGAGACAAGATTAATAAATATAAGGAATTGTGTGGCCTGAATTGAGGCTATGCTCATATTTCATAGACAACAGGGTCTCTAATAGCCAAGCCCTACTTTTTGTTGGACCCCAGGTCTTAAGATGGAGATCCTTCTTTCCCTCTCATGGATAAGGGCCCACCATGCAGAGTCTTGGATAGTCTTCCTTTTAACATCTATTCTCTGCAGGAAGCTGGCCCAGGGAGGCAGGTTGCACTAAGCCTTATTTGACCGTGGCTGACTCTACTGTGTGCTAGTGTTCCAGAACCTCCAATATTTGTAGCTCTTGAACTGCCATCTCAAATCCATTACAGCTTGTGGGTGAAGCTAATAAAACTACTCAAAAATCAAGACAGTTGACAGCAGCAGGACAAAATCTGGCAGCCATTTCACAAGCGAGAACTTTCATTCCAACTGACCACAGGTGGACACCTGGCTAGTACTTCTGAGAAGTCTGCAGAGCTCCCAAGGCCAGTGGATCATGGCTCAGTCAATGATATCAGATGTGAAGTTATTCTTCCACCCATGAATCCATCTGTAGTTAAACAAGATGGGTGGACTGTGCCAATAATTTGCTCAGTTTTGCACAGCCATGTTTAAGGACGCAGCAAGAAATCTGCTTTCAGATCTCTGGGGAACATTCAAATCAAAGACAGCAGAGATCACAAGTCCTTAAAAAAGCCATCTGGGAACTTTTGTCTGCTGACAAGTTGCTCTTGAAGCTAACACAGACACTTGCAAGATGACAAGCAGATATCATGGATTTCTGGGAAAATTCTGCACCACACTATGGCCTGGAAAAGCCACAAGTTCTCTAAGGTCATACATCACCCACCAATGCAATACCTGTACCCATCCCCCAACCGCATGGTCAATGGCTTTCATGGAAAATATTCTTGACACCTCCCTGACATTGGTCCAGTGATGAGCTAGTTAACAAAGAAGTAAACAAGGCAACAATAATAAAAATAGCCACCATTGACTAAATACTGTGCATGTTTGATTTTGCTGAGCTTTTCACATACTCTATGCAAGCGATCATAATTATATGAGGTAGGTATTAATACTCCACCTTGTCCCAAGACCTAAGATTTTGAAGAAGGAGAGATTAGGTTTGAAAGCAGATAAGTCTGGCATGTCCACAGTACTGCCCCCAAGAAAATCCAACAACTCTAAAGAAATGTCAGTCTTCCTCTTTGAAAGCTAACTCAGTTGGATGTTTTTAATGTCCTTTTCAGCAGTAGGGGCAAGCTCCTACTCCTCCATTACATTCCCATCAGACCTCCTCTCCTGTGTGAGCACCACCTTCCCTCTCTGGGCTCACATGCATGTCTTTTTCTCAATATCCCTGAGGTCCATGTCTTTGTGGCTTTTGACATAGTGTTTGGCACAGTTAACTCTCAATAACTATTGTTGATGGATGGACAAACAGTTCAGATCACTAATAAGTATCGTCTTTTCAATAGTGCCAAAAATATGAGCTTGAACTACTTGAAAATCACCAATTTTTCTAGGTCAAAAAGAGTCAACAGTAGGCACGTTTGTCCATTTTAACCTAACAATCTATTACAGTGTGACTATGCAGAAAGGTGATTGGTTTTCAGACAGATGTATTAAAATTCACACATCTAAACAAATGCTTTGAAAGCCTATTGTCACACATTATTGAGAATCTCATTTGTTTTTGTAGTTCTGAAAAGCTTAGTCCTGCATATTTACTCAAAATCAGCTGGTCTTTGGAAGTTCTTTCATTACACAAGGCATTTGTCACCAGATACTTGGTGTGCTGAGGAGGGCAGTATTATATAATGGTTAAGAATGACATTCTAGGTGTCATCTTAGGCAAGTTAACTTCTCTGCTCCTTGCTAATCTGCAAGAGCAAGATCATGATAGTATCAGCCCCATATGGTGGTTGTGGGAAATAAATGAGGTAATGCATAGCACTTAGAACAATGTTCAGGACATACTAAGAGCTATTAAAGTTTGCTGTTATTATTACTATAGGGTTGGTCTATGTGGAAGACACATGTGTTGGAAAAGCAATAGAGTACATGAGGAGGCAGTTATAAAAAGTAACGAGTGACGTGATCACAACAAAGACTCTATTCCTACCTAGATATTTCCCTGATAAAGCATGTAAATCAGGACATTTTCCTATAGAAAATTAAGTAAGTTCAGAGTGCACACAGTGGGCAGTGTTCTTTCTGGGTGTCTGGAGCCTTGTCACTTATTCCTCCACGTGGTATCCTGGCACTTGGATTCCTGCTCGTTTTCTTTACAACACCATGACTCTCACTGTACAAACCCAAGTCCAGCTGTGGTATTTGAAAATAATCAAACTGGCGTCACCAATTCACTTCTTCCTTTCTTTCCCCTCAAAGTCCCTTTCTTTCAAACAATTTTGAAATTCCATTACTAAATTTCCTCTTGCCGTTTAAATATATTACACATTGTGTTACGTATTTGTGGTTGAGATAATCACATGGATCCATTTGTTTTAAATTAAATCAGTTTAAGCTACAAAACTCTCCAAGTGTCCTGGTAAAGGCCTGCTCTGCATGCAATATGGGCAGAGCCTGGAGCCAAATAATTAGGAACTAATTTGTCAGAATGGTAATGTGCTCTCAACATTTGTACACTATCTGCCTAAATTCCTATCTAGAGATAAAGCTCAGCTTCCTGGAAGTTCAACACAGCCCAGTAACCAGGGGTATGTGAAAGTTAATGGGACCGCCTCTAAATTGTAACCAGATACAGAATCCATTCTTTGTGTTCCGTGTTGAGGGCTACCCGGCATTGTTCCTAAACCAACTGCAAGTTTGGGGACAACTGAAGAAGGAAATTAGGTCCAATGTATCCTCTATTGCACGTCGTGAAATGAGAGAAAGGACAAGCTCTACAAAGGTACGGGAACCAATTGTCAGGAGCAGAGTAGCAAGAACAGCCTAAAACCACCCCTGCCCCAACTTTACTCAAACGCAGGTAAAATCCAAGTGTGTATTTACACGTTTCTATGCCCAGTCACATTTCATATAATTTCATATATATCCAGAAACTCTATAACTTTCTGTAATGCAAAGGGGTGTTCAAAGCCAGTATTTTAATTTTTCAAAAGGGCTGCATGTAGGAATTCAGGTTAAAGAACAGGTGGTAGGTCTGTGATGGCTGTTATGTCACTATCTGGGATTTAAAAAAATTATAATTTAAATACTTTATCATTTAAAAAATTTTAAATAGGCAATAAGTAAATATATGAACCCAAATGTGTGAAATGAGTACAGTCTGTCTGGGAGAACTCATCTGCCAAGGGAACAATGCAGGAGAAGAGCAAATGCAGACTGTTATGCTGTTACCTTTGCAGGATGAGTAGTCACCATGCCTACTGCCTGTACGTCTGAAAAAATTGAAGAAATGCAGCATTATCCACAAAATCATGGAAGTCTTCCCCAGACACTTTCACGACTTACAGTGTTTGTTTTATTCTGCAAAAGAAACCCTGGTGAAAAGCACAATTAGTTTCCAAGAAGAGGAATCTGAGTATAAGAAAACATCTCTCTGCTCTCATGGCAGTGGCCTTAGAGGGAAATACATTTGTCAGCCACATTTTGTGCCGTTTGGGGCCCCTGAGCTTCAGCCAAAGCTTTTGTGCTCTCAGGATCCTCCTCCCTGTCCACACCCCTACATCACCACTTTCATCCGTCCAAGTCCACAAAAGCACTGTGAGGAAAACAGGTCCTAAGTTAGAGGAAGGAGCATTACCTTGAAATGTATGGTTTATCTGGTAATAATTGCATTAATGATGGTAAGGAGGAGAGTGAACACCAGTGGCTCCAAGGGGAGTCATTAGGTTGAAGTCCTCGGGCATTCAGCCAGTGATTCTTTAGACCTGAGTTGTTCAGATCAGAGTTCTTTCTTTCTAAATCATTCCTATGCATGTACTTAGTTCAGAAATGGAACCTAGAGGATTGATTATAAAAATTAAAAATCAAAACTTTTGCATGGGAAAAGAAAATACCAGAAACATAGTAAAAAGATGAATGTTAATCTGGGAAAAAATTATAATTTAACTACAGACAAAAATTGTCAATATTCTTAATGTATGAAAGTTTTTAAAAACAGAAGAAAAGTTCAACTATTTTATAGAAAAATAGGCTAGAAGTATGAACAGAGTGTTCACAAAGAAAGATGTGCAAATGGCCCTTAGCCATAGGAAAAGATGCTTAAACTCACCCATAATGAAACCAATGCAAAAGAAAACTATATGGAGTTACTATTTCTTACCTGTCAAAATGGCAAAAAAAAAAAAAAAAAAAAAAAAAAATTTAACAAAATACTTTGTTGGTAAAGCTAAGCACAAACACTTTTTTTTTTTTTTAAACAAAATGCTAAATGGCCCAAGCTCTAAGGAAAAGAATTTGGCAGTATCTAGCAAAGTTCCACATGTGCTTTGTCTTTGACTCATCAATCTTACTTCTGAGAATCTATACCACACTTATAGGGGCATATGAAAAGACATATTGCTAGAGTAATTCAGCACCATGTGAGCTGTAATAGCAAAAGACTGGAAACAATTCAAATGTCTATCAATAAGGAGGTGCTTGAATAAACATTGGTATATCCACTCAGTGAAGTACCATGAGAATATAAAAAGTAATAAGAACACCCTAAAAAATATATACATATTTTTGTATAGTAAAAAATGAACTACTATTCCAAAAAATTAGAGGGAACATTTTGCAACTCATTCTATAATATGAAAACCAGACAAAGACATCATGAGGAAACTGCAGACAAATATCTCTTATGAATATAGACATAAAAGTCAAAACTCAAGACTCAAAAAATAGTAGCAAACCAACCCAACAACATATGAAAAGAACTATACACCATAAAATTAAATAAGTAGGATTTACCATAGGAATGCAAACTTGGTTTAACATCTGAAAATCAATTAATGTAATACAGCAGCTCAATAGAATAAAAAACAAAAAACATATTATCTGGTCTTACATTTAGGTCTTTAATCCATTTTGAGTGTGTTTTTGTATATGGCTTTAGAGAATGTTCTAACTCCATTCTTTTACACATAGCTGTCCAGTTTTCCCTTACTGAAGAGAATGTCTTTTCTCCATTGTATATTCTTGCCTTCTTTATTGTAGATTTATTGACCATAAGTGGATGGGATTATTTCTGGGTTTTCTATCCTGTTCCATTGATCCATGTGTCTGTTTTGTTCCAGTAACATACTGTTTTGGTTACTGTAGCTTTATAGTATACTCTGAAGTCTGGGAACATGATTCCTTCAGCTTCGTTCTTTCTCAAGATTGTTTTGGCTATTTAGGATCTTTTGTGTTTATATACAAATTAAACTTTTTTTGGTTCTAGTTCTGTGAAAAATGTCATTGGTAACTTGATAGGGATTGCACTGACTCTGTAGATTGCCTTGGCTAGTATGTCCATTTTAACAATACTGACTCTTCCAATCCAAGAACATGGTATATCTTTCCAACTGTTTGTGTTGTCTTCAGTTTCTTTCATAGTTTTCAGAGTACAGGTCTTTTGCCTCCCTAGGCAGGTTTATTCCTAGGTATTTTATTCTTTTGATGTGACAATAAATGGGATTGTTTCCTTAATTTCTTTTTCTGATATTTCATTGTTAGTGTATAGAAATGCAACAGATCTCTTTTGCAAAATTGTATTAATTTTGTATCCTGAAACTACCAAATTCACTGATGAGCTCTAATAGTTTTCTGGTAGCCTCTTTAGGATATTCTGTGTATAGTAATATGTCATCTGCAAAGTGACAGTTTTACTATTTCTTTTCCAATTTGGATTCCTTTTATTTCCTTTTCTTCTCTGATTGCTGTGGTTAGGGCTAACAAAATTATGTTGAATAGAAGTGATGAGAGAGGGCATCCTTGCCTTCTTCCAGATTTCAGAGGAAATGCTTTCAGTTTTTCACTGTTGAGTATGATATTAGCTGTGGGTTTGTCATATATGGCCTTTATTATGTTGAGGTATGCTTACTCTATGCCCACTTTCTGAAGAGTTTTTATCATAAATGGATATTGAATTTTGTCAAAAGGTTTTTCTGCATCTATGAGATTATCTTATGGCTTCTATTCTTCAATTTGTTGATGTGTTGTATCACATTGCTTGATTTGCATATATATTTAAAAATCCTTGCATCCCTGGGATAAATCCCACTTGATCATGGTGTATAATATTTTTAATTGTATTGTTGGATTTGGTATGCTAGTATTTTATTGAAGATTTTTGCATCTATGTTCATCAGTGATATTACCTGTAATTCTCTTTTTTTGTGTGGTATCTTTGTCTGGTTTTGTTATCAGGGTGATGGTGGCCTTACTGAGTTTGGAAGTGTTCCTTCCTCTGCAATTTTTTGGAACAGTTTCAGGAGGCTAGGTGTTCACTCTTCTCTAAATGTTTGGTAAAATTCACTTGTGAAGCCATCTTGTCCTGGATTTTTGTTTGTTGGGAGTTTTAATACTACTGATTCAATTTCAGTACCGATAATTATTCTGTTTATATTTTCTATTTCCTCCTCATTCAGTCTTGGGAGATTGTATCTTTCTAAGAATTTGTCCATTTCTTCTATGTTGTCCATTTTATTGGCATATAGTTGCTCATAGTAGCCTCTTGTGATCCTTTGTATTTCTGTGGTGTCATCTGTAATTTCTCCTTTTTCATTTCTGATTTTATTGATTTGGTCCCTCTCCCTTTTTTCTTCATGAGTCTGGCTAAAGGTTTATAAATTGTGTTCATCTTTTCAAAGGTAAGATCAGGTATTCTAAAACTTCTAGAGGAAAACATAGGCAGAACAATCTTTGACATAAATCATAGCAATATTTTTTTGGATCCTTCTCTTAGAATAATGGAAATAAAAGGAAAAATAAAGAAATTGGACCTACTTAAACTTCAAAGCTTTTGCATAGGAAACCACAAACAAAAGGAAAAGACAACATATGGAATGGGAGAAAATATTTGCAAATGAGGCAACTGACAAGGGATTAATTTTCAAAATATTCAAAGAAGTTGCACAGCTTAATATCAAAAAAACCAAGCAACCCAATCAAAAAATGGGCAAAAGACCTAAATAGACATTTCTTCAAAGATGATATACAGATGGCCAACAGGCACATGAAAAAATGCTCAACATTGCTAATTATTAGGGAAACGCCAACCAAAACTACCATAAGGTATCACCTCACACCAGTCAGAATGGCCATCATCAAAAAGTCAACAAATAATAAATGCTAAAGAGGGTGTGGAGTAAAAGGAACCCTTCTACACTGTTGGTGGGCAAGTAAATTGGTGCAGCCACTATGGAGAACTGTATGGAAGTTCCTTAAAAAACTAAAAATAGAGTTACTATATGAGCCAGCAATCCCACTCCAGGGCATAGATTCAGGGAAAGCTCTAATTCAAAAAGACACATGCGACCCAATGTTCATAGTGGTGCTATTTACAATAGTCAAGACACGGAAGCAACCTAGATGTCCACCAGGGGATGAATGGATAAAAAAAATGTAGTGTGTGTGTGTATGTATATATATATATATATATAATTTTATGTATACACACACACACACACACACACACACACACACACTATGGACTATTACTCAGCCATGCAAAAGAATGAAATAATGTCATTTGTAGCATTATGGATGGACCTAGAGATTATCATATTAAGTGAAGTAAGTCAGACAGAGAAAGACAAATATCATATGATATCACTTATATGTGGAATCTAAAAAAATGATCAAATGAACTTATTTACAAAGCAGAAATAGATTCACAGCCATAGAAAAAAAAACTTATGGTTACCCAAGTAGAAAGGGGAGGAGGGAGAAATTGGGAGTTTAGGATTAATATACACACACTACTATGTATAAAATGGATAAACAACAAGGACCTACTGTATAGTACAGGGAACTATATTCAATATTTTGTAATAATCTATAATGGAAAAGAATCTTAAAAAAATCTATCTATATATATAGATATAAAACTGAATCACTTTGCTGTACACTTGAAACTAACACAAAATTGTAAATCAACTATACTTCAAAAAAATCCCCATAATATCATGTCAAAAGATGCAGTAAAGCATTTGACAAAATCCAACACTATTTCATGATAAAAACACTCAACAAACTAGAAATAGAAGGAAACTCCCCAACTTGATAAAATGCCATCTATGAAAAACCTGCCACTAGCATCACACTTAATAGTGAAAGAATGGAGTTTCTCCCCCTAAGTGGGGAACGAGACAAGGATGTCCCCTCTTGCCACTTCTATTCAACCTTGTACTGGAGATTCTAGCCAGGACAATTAGGTAAGAAACAGAAACAAAAAACATCCAGATTGGAAAGGAATAAGGAAAACTTACTTCTATTCACAGATAGCATGATTTTATACCTGGAAAAGCCAAAGGAATATCTACTAAAAAACTATTAGTACTAATAAATGAGTTCAACAAGTTTGCTAAATATGACAACATGAAAAATGCAAGGATAAAAAAGTTTAAATGATTATCTCTGAAGGAGGAGGAGACAAGGTAGACAGAACAGGCACAGAGGTAGATTTCTGTGATTATACTTTGCACTGTAGATTAGACTTTGAAGCTCTGAAAATCGCCTACATATTTATAAGAACAAAATTTAATTTAAAGAGACAAGCTTTAAACACTGAAAATAAATGAATTTTAAATTAAACTAACTGTGCACCAAGTTGGTGGCATCACCACACACATAAAAACTATTTCACATGACATAAAAATGCAATAAATTCATTGCCCATCCTAAATGGAATGTACTCTGAGGACAAAAAGGTTTTCCAGCCAGAATAATTTAAAAAATCTTAAACTGTTTTCAGTAATCATATTGTTGGTGATAGTGTTAGCTTTGTTATTTTGAGACAGAGTGTGTGTGTATTACAGGATAAAGTAAAAGAATAATTGTATTTCTTAATTGGGAACCAGGACTTTCCCATGGGAGAAAGGAGTAGTAGGTGATGGTGTGACGGGGTTGAGTCTTGGAGTCTTGAATTTGAATTTGAAGTGAGAGTCAGAAATATACAATGTGTTTTATTTAAAAAAATATAAAAGCATTTCCAATTTCTTTTCTTTGAAAAGGCCCAACTCAGTAAAAACGAGCACTCCTAATGCTTAGATTGTAGTCCCTAAATATCATTTCCAACTTAAAAGAGTGAGAGTTGATTCTGGGCTTGCAACAGGAAATGTAAAAGAATGAATCTGCAGTATTTTGTCTTACTAGAAAGCAATAAAGTTATCAAAGACTATTGATGTTGTTGTATGTTGAATTTTTGTCCCCCCAAACAAAAGATATATTTAAAGCCTAACTCCTAGTACCTGTGGAATATGACCTTATTTAGAAATAGGTCTTTGCAGATGTAATCAAGTTAAAAATGAGGTGATACTGGATTAGGGAGACCCCTAATCCAATGACTGCCATCTGTATGAAAGAGAGAAATTTAGATACTGCTGCAGACAGGGAGTGAACAGCATGTGATGACGGAGGCAGAGACTGGAGTGATATACCTACAAATCAAAGAACCCCAAGGATTGCTGGCAAGTGCCAGAAGCTAGGAGAGGGGCATGGAACAGATTGTCCCTCAGCACTTCAGGAGAAACCAACCCTGACCACATCTTGATTTCAGACATCTATTCTTCAGAACTATGAGAAAATAAATTTCTCGTTATTTAAAAAAAAATTCGGGGAGGAGGGGAGATTAGGCTTATTTATTTATTCACGTTTAATGGAGATACTGGGGATTGAACCCATGACCTCACGCATGCTGAGCGGGCACTCTACCACTGAGCTATATCCACTCCCCTATTTCTTGTTTTAAGCCATTGAGTATGTGAGACTTTGTTACAACAGCCCTAGGAAACTAATACAATGGCAGCGTCAGAAGGACTCAGAAGCCAACTTGAAGGGGCTGCCATTGGTCAAATAACGGACAATGTGAGCATCAACAATGATAATAGATCCAATAGAGCAAAACAAACATGTTTAAATCCATAAAATCATATTGAAATTTGAAAAATTAAAAAAAATAACTGGATTAACTTGGGAAGCTAGTAGAAACCTAACTCAATACTTTGATGATATATAGAGAAAAGAATTAAGCATTGACTCTGCCTTTCCTATACAAACTGTATCACTGGACAACCAAAAGGTAGGTCTGGGGAACGTTCTCTTTATGGAAGTTTTCCAGCTCATGTGTGCTAGAATATCACCATTCTGAAACTCCAGTGGAGGAATGGGTCCAGGCAACAGTACTGATGGCTACCAATGAAAAGGAGACAATCATGAGCCTTTTGACTGAAGTATAGAGCACTATGATGTATTCTTAGGAAAAAAAATTCAAGCCTAATCTGATCAAATCATTAGATCCAACCACCATTTGCAGAGAGTACAAGGAATAAATAAAGTTATTTAAAAAAATACTATGGGGATGCAGTCAGTGAATGCAGGACAAAATCCTGCAAGTAACATCATTTGGTTTCTTAAACAAATAAATGACAAGAATAACCAAAAGCAAGACAGTCAGGAACCCCCTAGATTAAAAGATGCTTGTGAGACATCAACCAACTGAAATTGTTAAAATTTAACCTGTATTCTGGTTCTAATAAAGAAACTGAGGAAGAAATATTTATGAGATAATGGGGGAAACTGGTTATCCAGGAATTATTAATAATTTCTTTTAGGTGTGATAATTTATGCCTTAGAAGAAAATCCTCATCTTTTAGAGATAGGTACCAACATATTTACAGATCAAAAAATAGATCTGATATTTGCTCTAAAATAATTCAGCAGGGTGAGGGGATGTGGGTGGCAGGGTAGATGAAATTAGATTGGCCAGAGCTTTATAATCATTGAAGATGAAGTCATAGTAGCTAATTATACTTTTCATATTTACTATGTTCTTTCTACTTTTGAGTATTTTTAATCCTAAAATGTTAAGGGGAGGGGGAAACTTAACTGAAAGAGCAAGGACCTCCCACCCCAAAAGCTCATAATTCAAAACGTTATCAGCAACCAGCTGAAAAGGCCCAACAGGGAGGGAAGCCCTCTTTACCTCCTCCCAAGCGGCTGTTTTCTCCTTTTCTCTTGGTGAGCCGACAGTGAGAGTCCTGCCCTAACTTACAGGGCTGCAGTGGAGAGTAAGTAAAAGTTGAAAGCATGTCAAATACAAAGTGCTAAGTGTTTAACAATAGTCACTGGAAGGCAGTTCTCTTTATCTTTTTGCTGAGTTCAGGCTCAGGGCCACATCACTCCTTTGGACTTGTGTATTTATTGCTGTTGCCCTGGGCCTTTAGACACAAAGATAGATCCAGACCCCTGACTGCCAGGCCCTTAGTCTGATATCCAGACCACCCACCCACTTCCCATGGCAACTTCCATCTCAGGAAAATATTTATGGGAAGGCACCTGCTCCCAGGGTGAAAAAAAAAAACCCAGTGGTTGAACTGAAATCATTTTCTCCCACTCCAGTTTTAAGCCACTATGCCATGCGTTGAGGGCATAATGAGTTGAGGTTGTCTCTCATGAAAGAGGAGTCACAAATCCCACAAAATAATGACATTTCATCACAGGAGGGCTTTGGTTTGTAACATAGACTCATCATTGCCAGAATACTTTGAAATAATGAATCACTAACGGAACAAACACCTTTGAAGTTAGACTTTGCAGCTGCCAAAGCAATAATTACAATTAATATGCTCACAACACTTGCAAGTCAATGGACCCTTTATTACTGACGTCATGGGCAAGCTTTCTGGCAGAAATTTTCATTGAGAATCAGTATAATTAGCAATAATTGCAATTAAATTGGGGGAGCCCTGTGGACCCTCTACACGGTTTCTGACTCAGACTACACAAGCCTGTAAAGTAACTTCATGTCAAGTACAATCATACCCATTTCACAGCTAATGAAATAGGTTTGGAGTTTTCTCAACATCAAGCAAGTTAATCAAGAGCATCCAGAGCGGTATCCTTCATCTGCCAGCCCATTTGAAGATTTTGCTCTTGATAGTATCTGACCTGGAATTTCAAATTTTACTGAAACACAAATCTTTTTTTTTAAATTGAGGTACAGTTGATTTACAATATTGTGTCAGCTTCAGGTGTACAGCAAAGTGATTCAGTTATACATATGTATGTCTATATTCTTTTTTCTATTCTTTTCCATTATAGTTTACTACCAGATACAGAATATAGTTCCCTGTGCTTATTGTTTACTTATTTTATATATGGTAGTGTGCATCTGTTAATCCAATACTCCCATTTATCCCTTTCCCCTCCCCCTTTGGTAACCAAAAGAAAATTTTGTGTTCTAAGTCTATGAGTCTGTATCTGTTCTGTAAAAAACTTCATTGTACTATTTTTTACATTCCACATATAAGTGATATATATATTTTCTTTCACTATCTGACTTACTTCACTTAATATGATAATCTCTAGGTCCATCCATGTTACTGCAAATGGCATTATTTCATTCATTTTCATGGCTGAGTAATATTTCATTGTATATATCTATATCTCTATCTACCACATCTTCTTTATCCAATCATCTGTTGATGGATACTTAGGTTGCTTCCATGTCTTGGCTATTGTAAATAGTGCCACTATGAACATTGGGGTGCATGTGCCTTTTCAAATTAAGAGTTTTCTCTGGATATATGCCTAGGAGTGGAATTGCTGGTTCATATGGTATCTCTATTTTTAATTTTTTTAAGGAACCTCCATACTGTTTTCCATAGTGGCTGTACCAATTTGCATTCCCATTAACACTGTAGGAGGGTTTCCTTTTCTCCATACCCTCTCCAGCTTTTATTTGTAGACTTTTTGATGATGGCTATTCTGACTGGTGTGAGATGACACCTCATTGTAGTTTTGATTTGCATTTCTCTAATAACTGGCAATGTTGAGCATCTTTTCATGTGCCTGTTGGTCATCCGTATGTCTTCTTTGGAGAAATGTCTATTTAGGTCTTTTGCCCATTTTTTTAAACATTTTTTATTGATTTAAAATCAATTTACAATGTTGTGTCAAATTCCAGTGTAGAGCACAATTTTTCAGTTATACTTGAACATATATATATTCATTGTCACATTTTTTTCTCTGTCCGCTACCATAAGATCTTGTATATATTTCCCTGTGCTACTTTTGCCCATTTTTTGATTGGGTTTTTGTTGTTGTTGTTGTTATTGAATTGTATGAGCTGTTCATATATTTTGTAAGTTAATCCCTTGTTGGTCACATTTGTAGATATTTTCTCCCATTCTGTAGGTTGTCTTTTCATTTTGTTTATGGTTTCCTTTGCTATACAAAAGCTTCTAAGTTTGATTAGGTTCCATTTGTTTATTTTTGCTTTCATTTCTATTGTCTTGGGAGACTGACCTGAAAATGTTGCTATGATTTATGTCAGAGAATGTTTTGCCTGTGTTCTCTTCTAGGAGTTTTACATCTTATATTTAAGACTTTAAGCCACTTTGAGTTTATTTTTGTGTATGGCATGAGGGAGTGTTCTACCTTCATTGATTTACATGCTACTGTCCAGCTTTCCCAACATCACTTGCTGAAGAGATGTATTTTCTCCATCATATATTCTTATCTACTTTGTCAAAGATTAATTGACTGTAGGTGTGTGGGTTTATTTCTAGGCTCTCTATTCTGTTCCATTGATCTATATGTCTTTTTTTTGTGTGTGTGCCAATACCACACTGTTTTGATTACTGTAGTTTGTAGTATTGTCAGAAGTCTGGGAGGCATAGGCCTCCAGCTTTGTTTTTTCCCTCAGGATTGCTTTGGCAGTTCTGGGTCTTTTGTGGTTCCATATAACTTTTAGGATTATTTGTTCTAGTTCTGTGAAAAATGTTATGGGTAATTTGATAGGGATTGCATTAAATCTATAGATTGCTTTGGGTAGTATAGTTATTTTAACTGTATTAATTCTTTCAGTCCAAGAGCATGGGATATCTTTCCATTTCTTTGAATCATCCTCAATTTCCTTTATCAATATTTTATAGTTCTCAATATATAAGTCTTTCACCACTTTGGTTAGATTTATTCCTAGATATTTTTTTGGTGACATTTAAAAATTTTTTTTTTCTTCTTTACTTTCTCTTTCTGGTATTTCATTGTTAGTGTAAACAAATGCAACAGATCTCTGTATATTAATCTTGTACCCTACTACCTTGCTGAATTCATTCATCAGTTCTAGTAGTTTTTGTGTGGAGTCTCTAGTTTTTTGTATAGAGTATCATGTTATCTGCATATAATGACAATTTTACCCCTTCCCTTTTGATTTGGATACCTTTTATTTCTTTTTCTTGTTTGATTGCTGTGGCTAGGACTTCCAATACTATGTTGAATAGAAGTGATAAGAGTGTGCATCCTTGTCTTATTCCAGAATTTAGTGGGAAGCTTTTCAACTTTTTACTACTGAGTATTATGTTGACTATGAGTTTGTCATAAATAGCTTTTCTTATGTTGAGATATGTTCCTTCTAAGCCCACTTTGACAAGAGTTTGTTTTTTTTTTCATTATGAATGGATGTTGAATTTTATCAAATTCCTCTTTCTATAACTATTGAGATGATCATGTGACTTTTGTCTTTGATTGATTTGCATATGTTGAACCATCCTTGTGACCCTGGCATAAATTCAATTTGATCATGGTGTATGATCCTTTTTTGGTTTAATAATATTTTGTTGAGGATTTTTGCATCTATATGTATAAAAAATACTGAACTGCAGCTTTCTTTTTTGGTAGTGTCTTTGTCTGGTTTTGGTATCAGGGTGATGATGGTTTCACAAAATGACTTTGGGAGGAAACAGAAACCTTTCAATAGCAAAGTTGTGCTAATTGAAAAAAAAAAAAAGGTGTATGTTCTTATTCAGGGCCTTTAAGAAACAATTCCAAACTTTCCTGAAGGGTCCTGGTCTTCATTCTATGACATATGTCTTTTTATTCCTGAGTTAGATTCCTAATGGTTGTATTCTGGGCAACATAACTACACATCAAATAATAAGTGTCTCCTGCAAAAATTAAGTAGAAATGGATCACAGATCTAAATGCTAGAGCTAAAATTATAAACTACCTAGAAGAAAATATAGAAAAAAAACCCTTATGATCTGGGTTAGGGAAAGTTTCTTGAATAAGTAAAAGAAAGCATGGGTCAGGAAAGAAAATATTGGTAAGTTGGACTTCATCAAAATTTTAAATGTCTGCTCTTTAAAACATACTGTTGAGAAAACAAAAATATAAGCCACAGACTGGGAGAAAATATTTATGAAACATAGTAGACAAAGAAGATATCTGGATTATTAATTAATTAATTAATTTCAGAGACTGTCTCTGAACACACATATATACTTAATAATTTTAGACAATCCAACGTTTTAAAAAAATAGGTAAAAGAACTGTACACTTTATCAATGAGGACATTCCCGTGGCAAATAAACAAAATAAAAGATGCTTAATGTTTGTTTGAAGAGAAATGCAAATTTAAATCTCAGTGAGATACCACAAGATACCTACTGGAATAGCTAAATTAAATTAAAAAGACTGATAATACCAAGTTCTGGCAAGAAGCAGTGAAACCAGAAATCTAGTTTGTTGGTGGGAATACCAAAATGATACAGCTATTTTGGAAGACACTTAAGCAGTTTCTTATAAAGTTAAATATACACTTAGCATACAACCCAGCAATCTTACTCCTGGGCATTTATCCAAGAGAAATGAAAACATGAATCCACATAATCTGTATGTTAACATTTATAGCAAAGACCTGTTCACAAATGCTTATATCAGCCCTGTTTAGAATAGCTCCAAACTGGAAATGCCTAAATGCCCATCAGCTAGTGAACAGTTAAGCAAACTATGGTTCATCCACACAAGAGAAATACATTACTGATACATACAACAATATGGGTGAATTTTGCATTATGCTAAATAAAAGAAGCAAGACACAAAATGCTACATACTGTTTGGTTCCATTTAGATGACATTCTGGAAAAGGCAAAAATACAGATAGAAATCTGACTTGCGGTTGCCAGGAGCTAGGGGTAGGGAAAGAAATTAACTGTAAAGGGCGCAAAGGAACCTCCTGAGGTGAAGGCAATGTTCTAGATGTTGATGGTGGTGGCAGTTGCACCGCTATATGATGCATTTACAAATCTCATTGAACTGCATACTTAAAAGAGTGAATATTAAAATATGTAAATTATACCTCAACAAACCTAATCAATAAAAAGCATTTATTGAGCATCAAAGGCAGTGTGCTGTGTAAGGTACTATAGAAAAGCCAGTAAATTAGAGACATAAGCTTGTGCTCTGAGGGATTTATGGTTTTTGTAAAAGAACAAAAGTAATGTTTAAAAATGGGTGAGTACTACCAAGCCGTGTAGGTTGTGATGAGTGTTAGAACAGTATATTTGTTTCATGTGGCTGCTATAACAAATTACCACAAGCCTGATGGCTTAACAACAGAAATGTATTCTCTCACGGTTCCGGAGGCCAGAAGTTCAATATTAGATTCACTGGACCAAAATCAAGGTGTTGGCAGGGCCACTCTTACTCCCTCTGGAGGCTCTGGGGAGAATTCGTTCCTTGCCTCCTCAGCCGTTGGTGGCCGCATCTCTCCAACCTCTGCCTCCACCTTCACATCACCTCCCCTTCTTCTGTGTGTGTCATCTCTCTGCCTCTCTCCTATAAAGGCACTTTATGAATATAGGGCCCATCTGGATAGTCCCACTTCACGATCCTTCACCTAATTACATCTGCAAAGATCGCTTTTCCTTACAGGTAGCATTACAGGTTCCAGGGAGTAAGACTTGGTATCTCTGGGTGGCCGTTATTCAGCCAACCAGCCAACCACAAGTAGTTAGGATGACATCGCTGTGGGATGGGCAGGGAGTGTTTCACAGAAGAGGGAAAACCTGACTTTGAGGAATGGACTGGATTTCAATAGAGACTGAATTTATTGACAGAGGGAGTGGTATTGACAAAGGCTTGCTGTGAGCAATGCTTTTGGCGATCCTTTTGCTAAGCTTGACTGGGTGAATCTGGATGGAGGTCAAGAGTGCAGGGGGAAGAAAAGTCAAAAGTTGCCATAAGGCCAGAATGGGGAAGGCCTTGAATTTTTTGATGAGGAATTTAAGCCTGATAGGCACTGAGGCACCACGGAAGGAACGAAGTGAGGTGATGCATGGAAGCACTGCTTTCAGGAAGTTACACTGGCAATATTTTACAGGATGAGTTAGAAGGCAACAAGAATCAGGAAACCAATTTTAAAATTTGTCGATCCTTGAGTTGTGAGTAAGGAGAGTTAGAATTAGAATGGTGGCCATGGGAATGGAAGGGAAGGGATGGAGTCAGAGACAGGGCAGGCTTCATGGGCGTGTGAACTCATTGGTCACACAGAGCCCGACAAGCTGAAGGGTCCTGTACTTGGTTTATGCTCTATCACTGTCTTGAAGTTCCTAATAATTTTATCTTGGAACGTGTGTTTTGTAAGTGAAGTCCAGTGGAACAATGGACCATATGCACAACCGAAGGACACACGCACTTACATGCAGTATCTTTGTTCACTGTCCTTTCTCCCCTCGCCTCCTCCTGTGCACAGGACATTCAAGAGGCTCTACGAGCACAGAATTCCAGGAGAACCAAAATGCACAGGAGTTCGATGAGAAGCAAACAGAGTACAAGGCAAGCGTGTTACCTCTGTAACTGAGTAAGCAGAGGCACTGACAACCGAAGAGGCCAGGCTTTCTGTTGAAACTCAGTTAGAACACAGAAGGAAGGCGATGACATTTAGGGAACATGAACCAAGGAACCCCATCATGCCCTTTGTCTCTGGTGCTACTCCCCTCACTTAGCTGACCACTTATGCTGAAAATGATGGAAAAGAGAAGGAAAGAGAAGGGTAGGGCCACCCATAGTTTTGTTTCCTCTACTCATCAATGTCCTTCTTTAAAACTGTTTTAAAGTCCTTTACTCATTGGTGAGCTGAAAGCAGTGTTGGTAGAATGTGTGTGTATCAAAAAGTGAAACAGAAGTGGATGAGTTAGTTTTTTGCAGGTTCCACTGCTCTGGTGAGAATGAAACGTGAATGCGTGCGCGAGCTATGGACACTGAAGTGTAATTTTTGCCATTCCGCATACAAGTTAAATGCTCTAATATTCACACTTAAAACTGGCATTGCACAATTTAAAATTACTGGTAATACTTTAATTTGTAATTTTTCTTTACCTAGTATGATAGTAAGTAGCAAAAACAAACCTCAAAAACAAGCAAACAAAGCAAAACCAAACAAAAAATCCTATGACAATTTAAGAGTCCACAGAAGAAAGAAAAAGTTTCCTATTTAGTACCATTAGTGGCATTACTTTTTGAACAAAGAGGCCTGCATTTTCATATTGCACTGGACTCTGTAAATTATGTAGCCAGCCCTGGTCAGAGGACACGATGTCCGTAAGGATTCTGTGAGTCTATATAAGAAGCCATTTAGCTGTCAGATGGTATGTTCTCCCACACTTCCAAACCACAGCAGCGTCACAGCGGGAAACAGCATAACCAAAGCCTCTGTGCAGAGTAAATCAGCTCATTTTAATTGTATACTCTTTCTTAAAAATTGTGATAAAGTACACATAATGTAAAATTTACCTTCTTAACCACTTTTAAGCATGCAGTTCAGGAATGTTACGCATACTCACATTGTTGTACAAAGCAACCTCCAGAACTTTTTCATCTTGCAAAACTGAAACTCTGTACCTATTAAACAGTAACTCTCACTCCCCCTTCCCCACCAAACCCTGGCAACAGCCATTCTACTTTCTGACTCTGTGACTTTACCCTAGATAATGT
The DNA here is from genome assembly GCF_036321535.1 of Camelus dromedarius. Classification (NCBI taxonomy): domain Eukaryota; kingdom Metazoa; phylum Chordata; class Mammalia; order Artiodactyla; family Camelidae; genus Camelus; species Camelus dromedarius. Next base: position 34,620,879 of record NC_087438.1, read on the forward strand.
CATGTAAGTGGAATCTTGCAGCATTTGTCTGTCTGTGACTGGCTTATTCCACTTAACATAATGTCCTCAGCATTCATCTGTGTTGTAGCATGTGATGGGATTGCCTTCTTCTTTAAGGCTGAATCATATTCCGCTCTGTGTGTACCACACTTTGTTTCTCCGTTCACCTGTCAATGGACATTTGGATTGTTTCCACCTAAAGAAGCTCATTTTAATATCAATCAAAACTTGCCTCAACTGCTTGGCAGTTCACCCATCCATCTATCCATCTATTCTTTGACCCATTCCACAAAGGATTTAAAGTGATTCACAGACAATTTCAATTAAAGGAAAGAAACGAGAAAGAGAGTCAGGACAAATGGAAAATGTGGGTGACAAAACAGTAAAGCAGGGCCCATTAGAAGTTTGGCTGACAAAGTTTTCTAAAAGCTATGCACTCACAGTGTGGCTAGATTGACGTGGAACCACCAATTCTCACACAGGGCTTCTCTAACTTGTTCGTGTCTTGGTACCTGTAAAAACAGTATTTTCATCGCATCCAGCGGTAATCTGATGAGGCCGCTCTTCACCAAAGGGGGCTGGCCCCCGGCCACACACCATCCTCGCACCCTGAGGACTAAGGGAACCAGCATCTCAGGCCCACGGGCAACCTGCTCCTGGGAGACCACTGGCTACCACACGCTGCGTGAGGCCCTTGCAGGCCCTGCCTTAACACAAGGTGCACATGTCAATTGTCTGTAAATGACCCAAATTATAATTTCTATCTCCAGCAACAAGACTGTGAAGCAGTGGAACCAGGGCTGTGGAGTTAGAACGAATGGAGTTGTTTCTGTTTGTCGCTAGTTCTGTGACTGGACAAGTTACCTCATCTCTCTGAGCCTCAGTTTGCTGGTCTACTAATAAGACTAACAAATACCTGCTTTATGGGAATGCCCGATAACTAGACATGATGCTTTTTGAGCACCTAACACACACCAGACCCTCAGCTGGCGCTCCCCTCCCCAAATGCTTGGTATTAGTAATAATACAAGTACTAAAAGAGATACTGTTCCACATGGTGAAGTGGTTCACCAGGACTTCCAGTTATTTCCTTCCTTCATTCCTTGATTCATTTATATGAACACATATTTACTGAGTACTCATCTTGTGCCAAACACTACCAGGTTCTGGGGATACACTGGGTAAGCTGAAGTACAGTAGACTTCTCATCAGAATCCATGTGTTCTAGCCTAGGCTGGGTAACAAAGTGTCTGTGTGACTTTGGGTGGATCACTTCAACAACCCAGGCCCTTGTATCAGTCATCACTCACTAGGTTATGCTATAAAACAAGCAACCCTAATGTTGCAGAGGTTTAGTCAAACAATGATTTCTTGCTCACATTACAGAAGAGATGTAGATTGGCATCAGCTCTGCGTCATTCCCAAACCCAAACTGATGGTGCAGCCAGGACGCTGTTCTCACCGGGAGGACTGAAACAAGACGACTCCAGCCAAGCCGTGCAGTTGCAGCCAACATTTCTGCTCTGAAGGAAATGCCATCTCCACCTACATTCCATTGGCCAACACAGGCCACATGGCCAAGTCCATAGGCAATGAGGCAGGGTGAGGGTGAAGAGGAAACAAGTAATAGTGAACAAAGAACATAATGCTTCACTGTCAGCTTTCTGATTTATAAAATGAGGATGTTAGGCTCGTGGATGTTAGGCTGGAGTTCTCTGTTCGCTTCCAACTCCATATTCGGCAGTTCTATGATTTAATGGAGAGAAGTCTAACTGTAAACTAGTGTTACCCATTGAAGAAGCTGAGAGTCACTCTGCCAGAGCACTGCATTAAACACAAGATGCATTGGACAAGAACCTATATAATCTGCTAGGCCCAGTCACTCTTCTGCAGGGAAACACAAGGATAAACGGAATTTTGCTACACATGCCTCTGAAGCTGTTTTCCCACTTTGACCCCTTAGGTCTTTATGAACTTCACTCTACACAATCACAGCTTTCAAAGATGACAGGTGTATCCTAAGAACTGCATGGGCCCCCTGACAGTCTCTAAATAAAATCATATTAAAATTGTAATGCACCTTTGGGGAGGGGCTTGTCATTTACAAACAAACAACTCTAGTGAATCTTTTAAATATTGAAAATGAAATTATTCCATAATCAAATCCTTGCAACTATAGATTTTAATTTGCTGTCAATCTTAGAAAAGCGCTGGGACAAGATAACCTTTCTAAAATAAGCTGGCCCCTAGGACCCACCAAATTCTGTGTGAAGCCTGGCATCAGCCTCCAAACGTAGCTTCTAAATGTCCAGGCTCCTACGATCTCATTAATTACCAGCTTTATGTACTGTGCACTGAAGTAGAAGGGAAAAATGATTTCCACGCTACTGTTACAAATGGCTATTGATACTGAGGACCTACTGTGTGGCAAGCATTATTCTGTGGTTATACATGTGTGGTCTTTACTCTCGCAATATCTCTGCAAGATTCCCCCAATTTTCCAGATGAGCAAACCAAGTTTCCTAGAGGTTCAGTAATTTGCCTAAATACTTAAAAACAGAGCATGTTTTAAACCAGTGCTACTGTGATGCCAAAGTTCAGTCCATCCTGCTGAAGAAGAAAACCAGAAAGTTCTTTTACTCCCTCTATCTGCCATGAAGATGGATGGCTAAACAGCTCTTTCTCTTCTTTGTATTTCCAATCATTATTTTCCTCCCTGGAGGATGAGAGCTATGATACTGTGAAATTTCTATATGCAGGATGTGAGAGGATGAACAACATCTGACAGTAAGGGACATGGGTGCCCTGCTTTGTATGCTTGGGATGAAAGTTTGATTAAACAGGTTAACTGCAATCATTTTCCTATATATATATATATAGACACCAAGCCTGGCAAAAGAACAGCCTACAGATCTCCTTGACGTAAGTTTTATTTTGACTCCACTGGGGCTACTGGCTGCAGGCTCAGCGGATAGGAATGGAAGCCCCACACCCCGGTTCCGAGTGTTGATGCGTGCTAATTATATGGTCTCTACGAGGTGGGAATAAATTGAGGACTTGACAGAAGAAAACAGCTTTTCCTTCTGGCTAATAGGTGAGAAGAGTCACCCCATCACATCAAAGGTACCCATGTCCATCCGCCTACAGTGGGCTGTGGCCATCCATCTGCAATGTCACTGACTGGGCAGCCCATCCAGCCACATCTGGAAAAGTTAAGTGAGCCGGAGAGTTGACACGTGTTGGCGAATGCTTTCAGCACAGCATATTGACAACAGGCGAACACAATTCTCTTCCCCTTATTTGCATCAAGCCTGATAAGTTATTTGAAAATTAAAGCTTCAAGGTTTAGATAAGTTAGTGAAAACACATACAGACAGATCGGTACTACAGCCAACAGTAATTCTTTGAAAAGTACGATGTGACGGGCCTGGAAGGGTTAACGAGGCCCATAAGCAGGGTGACCAGTCCAGGCGAAACTAGGGGGGGGCATGAGGGGCGCAGTGTATTCACCCTAGGAGGACAGATGCCTTTGGTGCCCCTAATATACATCACACAACCCTCTCTTCACCACAGAGTCTGAAAACCTGAAGAACAGAGCGCACGCACTGTCTGAATGACACCACAGACACCCTAGAAATTGATCAGCCGCTTTTCTGACTGCCCTGGATAGTTTCAGTTTTAAATTCTAAATTTAAATTCCCATCAAGCCCCTCAAATCAGGAGCCATGTCTTAAGATTTTGCTTGTTTATTTTTGTAGCTTTGACAGCCCTGCACATAGTGCCACACGGAAAGCACTTTGTGGCAAGCCCTTCTTGTTCTAATCTGGCACGAGCTATGACAGCCCGGCACAGGCACAATAGAAGTAGAAAGATAATCCTAACCGTTCTCTTCTACAAGCTCCTCAGCTCAGGAGAAGATTCAAAAGCCTTCTCAAATGTTCTCATTTACCATCCACCCAGAGGTGCTTTGTATTGAAATAGATTTTTTTTCTCCATGGAGCCCCCCTAATAAAGCCTCATGAGAGTTTGAGGAAAGAAGTAGAGGTGTGTGGCTGAGGAAAGGAGGCAAAAGAAATTCCTGGGCTTTGCTACAACAGCTTTGGACTCCAGGGTAGCTCCATGGTGCATCTGGCTCTTGGACAGGTCCCTCTTAAATCTCGAAGATTCTTGCTCAGCCTCTGATTTCCCCATGCTCTTCCTGCTGCTCTGTGTCTCCCTTCAGGAAAGAGTCATTCGAAGAGCCTTTGCCATGACCTACCTCATCCCCACCGGGAGTTGGTGAGGCCACTTTCAGAGGTGAAAGCTTGGCTTGGGGACGGGCTGTTCACACCAGTTCAAGAAAGAGAGGTGTGGTGAGAAGCCTGGGAAGGCAAGACTTTTCCTTCGGCCTCCATGGAGACATGATTCTTTTCAGCAAAGCTCAACACAATCCACTTTTTTTTTTTTTTCTAGAGAACTGCGGGGAAGCACAGCTGCCTGCTGAGAGCAGCGATTTGCGGAGGCTCAGGGAGGCTCACAGGAGTGGAAAGTAGCAAAACGAGAATTCTAATCCAGATCTCCTACCCAGTTCACCAGTGGTTCCGCATTGCTCTGCACGGCTGTGTGGGGTGCCCTTGGGCCATATCGTGCAGCATGGATGGATGAGCATGTGGAGGTCTTAACTGTTCCCCGTTTGCATAGTTATTTTAAAATTTAGTCTAAGAATAGATTTTATTTGAAGAAAGAGTTTCACTGTGAAAGAAAAGTCATCCATGTTATCTCCAATTTTGGAAGATTTTACTGGAAGCTATTCTCAGGTAGCTCTGTGTGAACTAAGTCCTTACTAGAGATCTTTTTACCCCTCAAGCATCATTTGTACTAGGAAGCATTTATATTGGGGTCACTGGCTCACACACACGTGCCCGGCCCGCTGAATGCCTAAAGAAGTTCTGATTCATCATTTTGCAATTTCTGATGGACACTGTTGAGATTTTAATATTTGTTCTCCACAAGAATAGCAGAGTGGTTCTAAGTGTGGGCTCTGGTCAGATAGACTGGGTCTACCACTCACTATGTAACCTAGGGCAGTTTCAAAAACAAACAAAAAAACCCAGAGCAAAACAAAACAAAATAGAAATCCTTTTATGTCACAAAGGGCTGAAGTTGAAGTGACCAAACATATTTAGAGCACATAGTAAATGCTCAATAAACACTGGCCATTATTATTATTGTGGCTGCTGCTGCTCTTGTTGTTATTTGAGGGACTCATGCCAAGGTCTGGCAACAGCTTCTGAACAAAAGAAATGGGCTCAGCCTCACAATCCAAAAGCTTTAAATTCTTGACTTAGATCAGTAAGTTGTTACCTTAAATAATGGTGTGTAGGACAGAGTAGGACAAACCCAGTGGACTCAGTGCGTGAGCAACACACACTGGAAAAGAGAAAGCAGGCAAACGGCTTCTGTTACCCAGGCTGGTGGTGGGGCTAGAGGTGGGACCCAGAAGCTCTGTTCTCTTCCCATCAGGCAACTGCAGTCTTTGGATCTGTTGTAGTTGGCTCAGCTAAAACCCTCATTTCCAATTTTCACACTATCTGTAAACGTTTAATTCAAAAGGCTTTCCTATTTAATATCAAACAAGTGAGAAAAAAAAATCTCATCAGCTCATTAGTGCTGTGCCAGACTTCCACTGGAATATGGTGGTGACTGGAACTCAGCTGCGCGGGGACCTCAGTAGGATTTCTCAGATGGCTGAATGGAGAGCAATACATCAGCCTACTAAAATCTCCCATGCCATTTGGTTTAAATTTAAAGTTCCTTTGAGGTTAAGTAAGTATTAGAACCAGAAGGAAGGCAGGTTTACAGTCTCTTAGCCTGGGCTCCACATGCTGCAATTGTCACAAATATACCTCGTTTCGGCAAGAGGGGTCACTGCCAGCCCCAAATCTCCCCAACTCCACTTACCATTCAGAACTGGACTCTACATTCCCATCAACCTTTGCCCAGGGCTGCGGAACGCACAGTCTAGATGGACAGGCCATCCGAAGGAAATATAACGCAAGTCATGTGTCACTTTAAATTTTCTAGTAGCCACACTAAATTATAAAACAAATAAATAAGTGAATAGAAAGAGGTGAAATGAATTTTAATATGTTTTAACCCAGTATGTCCCCAATATTATCATTTCAACATGTTATCCATATAAAATCATTAATGGTATTTTACATTTTGGGGTCCTAGGTCTTTGAAATTTGGTGTGTATTTTCTCCTGACAGCACACCTAGATCTGAACGAGACACCTCTCAAGGACTCAGTCGCCACTGTATTGGGCAGGGCTGGTCTAGACTCTAGACTAATTGCACACTATATCCTAAAGTGGCGGGACAGTGGTGAAAACACCCGGCTGAGTCTAAGGAAGGGTCTCAGGAGGCGGAGAAGAACTGGGAGGACCCTGTGAAACAGAATCTGTCACCACAGTTCCTTTTGAAGTGCATTTGTCTGCAATAACTTCTATAAACATCACCAGCTTCTCCCCTTTGTTTCACAGTTCGGGGACCCAATTCATCTCTGACGGAGGAGAGTATTATTTTCTCAGCTGCAAATCATGTTAATTGGGCAGCAACTAGATAGGAATGTGGAGTAAACACCCCTAATACCTTTAATGGTTTTGATGACTTTTCCAGCCCCATACTGTAGGTACTGTATTGAAGGAGGGTAGCAGCCCCCTCCCCTGCTAAGAAGACAGCAGAGACAGATCAAATAAAGCACACACAGTAAGTCTCCATCAGCAACACTGTGTGGTGGAATGCCAGAGTGACTGCAGTAACCAACAATTTATCCTATTAAAACTAATGTTTATTAAGCATCTGCTATGTGGCAGGCAAGGTGCTAAGTTTTTTTAGTATTTCATTTAATCCTTATAAAGACCCTATGGTTATATGATATGAATTGCTAATAGTCCCATTCTACAGATGAGGAAACTGAGCCTTAGAAAGGTTAACAACTCATCCAAGGTCAGCAAGTGTCAACATTGGAATTCAAACGCAGTTAATTTCAGAGCCCGTGTGCATATTGAGGGTAGGACTGGCTATATAATGTGGAGAACCCAGAGCAATGTGAAAATATGGGGCCTCTTGTTCAAAAAGCAGGAAAAAATGTCTTTAATATAAAGCTTTTTCCTTTCTTCCAAGGTTTTGATGTTGACTGGCCATGGTGATTTGTATTTGCTATTTAATGTCATTCTAAGTCAACAAAAATTAAAAATTAAAATTAACATAAACTTGACTATTCATCTTTGCATTGTGCAATGCCAGTTTTGAGTGCATTTTTAACTTGTATGCAGTCACTGAAATCACACAATTTGTATTTCACAGCTTGTACAATGCACTTGTGTTTTGCCCCAAATGAACTCATCCGTTTTTATTTCACTTCTTGATATACACACACATTCCATCAACTCTCTACCTTGAACTACTGATTAGTAAGAAAGGACTGAAAAGGACTGGAACTGTGGTCTGCCCTGTCTTCCTCTCCCTTCTATGTCATTGTTTTCAGTGTAAGTGGTTGGCTAATATGTGAAGTTAACACAGGTAAGAAACAATATGACAGAATTTGAAGAGGAGCAGAATTTGCCACCCCAGAATACGTCTCCTTGGCATAAGGATCATTTTAGGCTGGTTATTTTAAAGAAATAGCAGATGCAGGAGAAGCTCTGAAAACTGAGAAGAGAAAGAGAAATTTTGTAAGAGAAATTTACATTTAGAAGAAAAATTTCCTTTAGGGAAGGGTGTCTCTTTCCTTGTAAGAAAACTCTGTAAAAGAAATTTATATTTAGAAGAAAAATCTCCACTAAGGGTGTCTCCCTCTCTGTACCAGGAGGAGGAGGATGACTAAATCTCTAGAAATTCTTACCGATGGAGAAGGCAACTGACTAAAATCTGCAAAACCACCAAGCCCTTGGTTTACTGTGCTTTGCCTGATAATCTCCCATGACTGCCTTCCCTCCCACTGCCCCCCAACATCTTCTTTAGCCTTTAGCTGGAGACGGCTTGAGCCATTTAGGGGAGTTATTCAGTTTTCCTGGGTATCTCTCATGTGTATAGGAGGTGTATATGCTATTAAACTAGTTTGTTTTTCTCCTGTTTATCAGCCAAGAATCTAGAAAGGGAGTGGGAAGATGATTCTCCCTCTCTTACGAATTTCTCGATTAGTGCTGTTTTTTAGACTTTCACCTGCCTCCTTCCTGCATTTGAGGCAAGTTCAGGTTTGGCTGGAAAGAATGCCTTTGAGGGATGTCAGCATCTCCTCATAGCCAGTCATAAACTTAACGTGCTTACCTTGTTCTTGGATCACACACATCGTGGGTCCACTGGGCTGCTGTGCTAATGGGACGTCAGAAACGCTGTGTATGAACAGGCGGGCAAGGACACGCGTACTGCAGTATCTCCTCTACTCACACGCAGGCACTGTCATCCCTTTGGACTTCACTTACAAAACACAAATTCAAAGATAAAATTAAGAATTTCAAGTTGGTGAGAGTGGGGCACTGAATCAAGCTCAGGGCCCTTCTGAGTATGGGACCCTGTGTGAGTGCACCAGCGGCCCACCCGCGAAGGAAAACCTGAACCGGGCAAATAGAGTGAAACAGAGTTTCTGCCATCCAGCTGTTGTTGGACCATGTAAAGTACAGCTGCATCTTGAAAAATGTTGTCCCAGTTACCCTAGCAGCCCAGCCATGGAGCCTCAGAAATGGATCCTCCCCACCTTATTTGTTGGTGAGTTTAGTGGTTGCACCCCATTATCTGGGGCAACTTGAGTGTGCTCAGCAAAGCAATTTCCAGGTGGCCTGTGGGGCTCCTCTGATCTTTGCAAGTGTTCCATGGGTGGGTGGAGGGGAGCAGCACCCTGCAGAACCTCCACTCATCCACTTGCATCATGGGAATTCACCAAGGGCCACCTCTGGAGGCCGTCTAATCTGGTCTTCACTGTCCTGGACAATGGGGTTCTGGTGTGACAGGCAGGTGATAAAGGTAAGAAGGCTGGTTTTATATTCTCCCTTAATTTCCTCAGGCCCTCACTTTGGCCTCAGTAATTTACTTGTTGGTCCCACTGACAAATGTTTTCCTGTGACACCTTTCATCTTATCACATTTATTCTTCTGCAGAATTACCTGCCACCATCCTGGAAGTTCCCTCTTCCAATCCACACTCTCCTCAGGTTACTCTCCCTAAAGAGCTGTTTTGATTATGCTCCTTGTCTCAGAAACATTCACTGGCTCCCACTGATCACTAGATTTTGTCCAAATTCTTTGTCATGGCGCTAAAGGCCCCCCACAATCTGACCTCAACCTACCTTTCTTTCCAGTTGTGTTTTCATTCTTTCCTTCTGGGCAAGAGATTATTACCTATGATCCTTGCCTCCTTTGTGCCTCTACTATATCTCTCCCTCCTGCCCCTCCTTTCACTTTACTTTCTACACAATGGACTCGCCATAAGTATGTGGTGTTTATTTATAAATCTTTTCACTCCACAAAAACATACATACTATACACCGCGTATCTTCCCTGTGGTCAATGTCACATAGTATGTGGATGCGACATGTTTGAGGTAAACAATTTAGCAGAGAGAATTAAACATTGGTCACTTCTTTCACCTCCCCAGGAAGTGATGACCAAAGCTGTTTTGTTTATTTAAACTCTTGCTAAAATGGAAGTTATCACAGAAGCAAATTAAAACAAGATTTCATTTTCTACCTATTAAATCAGGATAAATCAGGATAAATTAAATAAATCAGGATAGATTAAAATAAATCAAAAGCCCAATTTCACAAGATAACAGAAAAACAAACTGACATCTAGTCACAGGTTGGAGGTGTGGATTGATACAGGTTGGGAAGGCAATTTGAAAATATGTTTTAAAAACCTTAAACATGTTTATGCCTTTGACCCTGTAATTCCACAATGAACCCTGTCAATTCACTTGCTACGGAAGTCATCAGGAAATGTGCACAAACATCCTTCTACACAGACATTTAAGGCAGAAATCCAACTATCCAACAACAGGGAATGAGTTAGGTAAATAATGGTATTTGTGAGTGCAAGGGAGCCATTAAAAATCATGTTTTAGAGAAAAAAAAAACCAATAACATGGAAAAATGCTCCTAATGTATTGGTAAATAAAAACTATGTTCCAAAACAATATGCATAGTCTGACCCCAATTTTGTAAATTGTATGTGGATAGAAAAGAGATTAAAAGGTTATATATCACATCAATGTGATTCTTTCTAGGAGTACAGTTATTTTCTCTTTTCTCCTTTATATAACCATACTTTCCACAATGAAAGTGAATCAATGAAAATGAATTTCATCAAATATGAAAAAAATGCATTGCACTTAAAATGCTCTAACTTGAAGTTGTTAGCCAGTCATGAAATTTTCCTGTATTAGGGGCTATAAAGTGTTAAAAAGGAAACATCAGACAAAAGCACTGCCTTTCTGTGATTTATAAGCTAATGATGACACAGAAAGTACTAAAAAAATGCAGTGACTTCAGAAAAAATCAATATTTAACTAGCAAATGTTTAGTTCTGAGCACTATATTTGATTCTATTTTAAATTTTTACCTTTCTCCAGTACATATAGCCCCAATGCCTTGCACACAATGTACATTCAATCTGTGTTGCTGAATGAATAAATGAGTGAATGGGGAGTCGAATAATGAAAGGCTGAGGCCGTGGAGGTCACCGGAGGTGTGTTCACCCGGTCTAGAAAGACTCCACGACCAGGTGAGGACAGGCTTCCAAGGCTGATGTTGTTGTAGCCTTTACATAACTTCCTTGGTTATAAAACCTCACCATTTATACCTTGCAACCTCCCTCAGCTCCCTTACCTTTTTACCTAAGAAATGCAAAGGGAAAACTGCTTCCAACATCCATTCCTGGAGTCACAGTTGGCACCATTTATCGAATGTTTCCTATGTGCCAGGCACCGCGAGAAGCACTTAACACAGATGACGTTATCTGGTACTCAGGGTAACCCTCTGAAGTAGGCATATCACCTCAACTGTAGAGGAGAAACTGAAACACAAATAAATGACTTCTCCAGTGCCATATGACTAGGAGGGGGTGGAGCCGAACTCTAAGCCAGTTCTGGTTGACTCCAAACACTGGGAAATTAGTCACTATGCTATAAACTTCCTTCTTGGAATCAGGACAGAAATTTTCAGTGGTGATTAACATGCCAGACTGACACACATTTCTTTTTCCTTATTCTCTTTTTCCTGGTAATGTCTTTAATTTTAGCTATTCTGGTGAGTGCATAGTTAGCTCATGGTAGCAACCCGCTATTAGTAAGGTTATTGGCCATTTGGATAGCGTCTTCCTCCATGAAGTGACTGTTCAAGTCTCTTGCAGACTTTTCCATTAAGTTGAACACTCTTTTTTCCTTCTTGATTTGAATAGTTCTGAGTATATTCTGGGAACAGACTTGGTTTTGTGTTGCAAATATCTTCTATTCTGTACCATTTTTTTTTCTCTCTTCACTTTCTCTTTTCCCTTTTCCTCTCTTTCAAACATTTTTTCAAACACTTTTTCTTTGCAAAAATGTCTGTTATACAGAGGCAGACAATAAGTTATTACGAACTTCCATGTCACCATCACTTGGCTTCAACAATTGTCACCCACGGCCAATCTTGTTTCATCTCTATCCTCTCCTACTTCTGTTCTTCTCTCCACCCAATCGATTATTTTGAAATAAATCTCAAGCATAATATTTCATCCATAAATATCTCAGTATATGTCACTGATAAGGGCTCCCTGAAAAAAAAATACACAAACACAATTCCATTATCACGCCTAAAATATCCTAGTAACCAATGCTTCCTTAATTCATAAGATATTTACTAAGTGTTTACATTTCTCCAATGTCTCATCTTAGCCTTTTACATTTTGGTAGCTTGAGCTGGAATCTAAATAAGGTCTACACTCTGCAACTGTTTGATAGAGCTCTTAAGACTTACTCTATAGATTTCCTCTCTTTATTACTCATTTCCTTCCTGCTGTTTAAGAAACCAACTCATTTGTCCAGCTGAATTTCCAATAGTCTGGATTCTAATTATTGCAATTAAATCACCAGGTGTGATTTAACATACTCTTCTGTTCCTACATCTTCTGCAAATTGTTGGTTAGATCTAGAAGCTTGATCAGACTCAGGTTCAATTTTGGGGGCAAGAATACTTCACTGGTGGCATTGTATCCTTCTCTCTGGAAGCACATAATGCCTGGTGGTTTCCCTCTGTGTGACATTAGCAGACACTGAGGATCACTGCTCAGCTCCATTATTTCATGAGGGGCAGAACCTCAAAGTGTAAACCACACATTTTAATTAATCTCTGGTATCATGTGACTTCACTGGATTTTGCTGTTTTACCTAAAAGTTTGGGATGACTTGAAATTAACAAACTGAATTAAAACAGAAAGGTTTCTGTTTATTTTTGTGATTCTACCTAGGTACCCAGCCTTGTAGACTGTAGCAGATATGTTGTGGTTCTCTGAGAGGCATATTTATCAAGGGGCTTGGGGCTGGTGAGGGAAAAGCAGAATGGACTTCTGGTGTTCAGGGAAATGAGAATGTGTTAGTACAGATTTTTCAAAAATGCTCCAAATCCAAAATGTGTTAGCTCCTGCTAAAGGAACAACTTTGCCCAAGTACCATCTTGGAATAAATAATGGGTCTAGAGGGGGCAAACAGAGCAGCCTGAAATCCAGTTGAAACTCACTGCTTCTGTCTAGCAAAACATCCAGGGGGTTATATAGCTTATAGGTTATTCCCTCTGTCTGGGTGTGTGAATTGTGGCTTTTTTTTTTTTAACACAGCAGTTTTTATTGTTAGATGGAATAAAACACAATAGACTGCCCCTGAGATACACAAGAGAAGAATTTTGCTCTTGGAGATTCATCATTTCAAATATAGGTCATTTATCAGATCACCAGACAGAAGGATGAGACCAAGGCGGTAGGTGACTGACAGTTTGGTTTGGCACTCTGGAAGCACTTTTGTGTGCTAGACACATGCTTCGCTGTTGTAGCAGTAAAATAGCAGAAAAAAAAGGTGCCAGTTTTACAGAGTTCTATTTAGAAAGACATTTAGAGGTAAAGCCTTTCCTGTGTCTGTGTTTGTTAGACTTCTAGTTTTATTTATGGTTTCAAAAGAAACTATAAATTAAGAGGTAATTTTAAGTTAGGAGGGTGGAAAACCAGGAAACAGGACCAAGGAAAAAAATAGTTAAAAATCTAGAGATTCAAATTACAATTTTAATAGAACAAAATGCCCCCCAAATTAAAAAAAAAATTCTCTGGAGTCATAGAAATCAACCAATGGAACCAATGCTACAGGAACTGAAGTCCTACCAAGATAGCAACCAAGACTGTCCTGTTTAGTGCTGTATCCCAAGCATGCAACACAACGCCTGGAACACACTAGGTGTTCAACAAAAACACATCGAATACATGAATAAATTAAAACTCTAACACTATCTTAATAAAAACTTACAACTGCGATAAAACCTGTAAAAAAGACAAAGGTAAGCTGAGTCTTGACAAGCTATCACCTGACAAATTCTGTCACAGCTGCTTAATAAAAGTGTGGGGTTGATAAACCCCTTGTCTAGAAAGTTGTAAAACAACTGGAGAAGGTCCAGGGCCGGGCCTGACTTGCTCCAGATGACAGAGAATGACAGCCAGACACACTGTTTGCATTCCTGTCTCTGCCTTTCGGTGAGCAGTTTCCGTTCCAAACCAATCTTCTCATTTTTAATTTATTCTATTTATATGTCTAATGATTTAATATCACATCATCACAGTCTGGCCTTCAGGTGCCCTGGACACACATTTTTCTGATTGACCTTGCCATAGATTATCCACACACCAGCCAGAAACCATTCATTCCCCCACGAGCCTCTCAGGTGAGGATCGTGGTTTCCCTTCTCCCCCTAGAAAACAGCCGTCTTCACAGGCTCTGTTGGAAAACAGCTCCCCGTGCCCCTGCTCCCCTCCCTATGTCTCCTGTAAGCTTGTCCAGACATGGAGGGCATCATTAGGCCAGGTCTCCCAGTCATTCCACTGCTTGCAAAACAGTCATTTATAGGCGTTTGGTGTTTTGTCTGACATCTTTTTGATGCTGGAGCTCCAGCCTTTGTCTCAATGAATCACTTGTCAGCAGAGGCTGTGGCATTCTAGGCTGGGTTTCACACCTACTGGGAGGGCTGCCTGTGATGTAAGTGATCTTAGGCTCTTTTGGAAACGCCCACCTCCCCCCCCACCCCATGTTCCATGAGGAAACCAGGGAGTGAGGGAGACCTGGGAATCTGAAGCTTATTCAAGACTGATTTTCATTTATCAGCCTGTCCCCTGTCCCCATACGTTTGGAGCCAGGCTTTCCTATCTAGGGACAACACTGTCAACTCACCTCCATGGTGGGAAGGTGCCTGCTAAAGAGATCCAGGGTGAAATATCTGTGTAGAGTATTTTGAAAGCCTCAGAATAAGAGGCAGAGATTTTTGAACAAAAAAGAAAGAACAAAAAAAGGAATCCATCATTCTTTGGTAGTATGCAGATTTTTTTCCCCTCAAGAGGATCTTGTTTTAAAAAGTGTGATTTGATGGCTGTGCCCAAGTTGGTCCGTAGTTGTGGAAATGTCTACTGGAGCAGTAAGGGGCCAGGACTCAGACTGGGTCAAAAACCAAGCTGACCCGAGCGAGGCATGAAATCGAGGAGTCCCTCTCCTTATTCTCCAAACAGGATACCAGTCACCTTACAAAATACATACGGTAAGTGAAGTTGCTTTGAACCACCACAAAGCCTGAACCATTTCCCTGTAAAAAGTGATTATTCAAATAGAGAGTGCCATGGAACCTTCTGGCAATCTGAGGACTTGAGCAGACGATGAAAACGTGGGTCAGCAAAGCCTAAGAACATCGTTGGTGGCCTTTCTAAACCAGGACCCAGTGATTAGAGCAGGCCTCATGGAACAGAGCCGGAATGCAAGATGGGAGAGTAGAGAAAATCTGAGAGAAGAATCGTGCACTTTTTACTTCACTGTTTCGTAAGGAAAGAACGATGCATCTTGGAGAGGTTCTTCTTCGTGACTTTTAAACTCTTGGTGTTGGTTTTCAGAGAAAGCCACTTTGTGAAGAGGTCGTCACACACAGATGAATCCCCAGGACGGGAAGCCAGAAGTCCCAGCTCTGATGGAACAGTAGGTGGAAGGAAAGTTTTTCATTCAAAGAAGATGGGAAAGGGGAGGGGAAACTGATAACCCATCTAAGTCTTCTGGGTCTTACAGGGATCCCTTTCATGTTCCTAAATCAGGACAAGGAGGGTGGGGTAGGGCGCCAAACCGAGCTCATCCGTCACTTCATGCATCTGAGCTGGAAAACATTTAACTCCGAGATGCAAATCATTTAATCATGCTGACTCAGTGGGGACTCAAAAGTTGTGAACCCTTGGGATCCAGGAAATCCCAACATGATGTGATAATGCATTTCACAGCATGAACTTCAGATCCCCAGGACCTGGGTTAAGGGAAAGACATGGCAGGAGATCTACATTCTCCTAAAGTTTTATCCCTCCTTCCAAACGCATTGAAAACGAGGGGTCCCCAAGGGCAACTCCCACTTCCCGCCCCCTCCACATACCTTTTCCTTTCTGTTTGCACCATTAGGTCAGGAGGTTAATGAAAATGCACTCTAAAATTATAAAGAGGATAAAGCCAGGCATGAATATTAGATTTCCACTTGAGTCTGAATATTCCATCTGGACATTATTAAAAAAAACCCCTTTTGCTTCAAAATCTTACTGTTCTGTCCACATTTGCTTGGATAGGTCTGAGGTGCTTAGGAACTTGATAACTGTTAATTGCCAACCTTGGAAACAAAACTAGGAACGCAGGTTGGATCCCAGCTTAGAAGCAAGGTGTTGCAAGCTTTCTGTGTAGTTAAATAATGTGTCAGGATAACGTTGCATCTGGGACCAAACAAGAGCTGGGATTTGTATTTTTCACTTTCTATTACGTTTTTCTTTTCCCCCTTTTCCTTCCTCTTCTTCGTCCATCTATCTTATTTTTCTTTCTGTTTTATAGAATACTCTCATCCTTAAGGATGGACCTGTAAATCCATGGCATTTCTTCCTGAGTCACTGTTTCCTGAGGGCATCAATCCTCATTGAAGGACGCAGTTCATGGCTCCAAACAGTTACACTTAGAAAGCTACTTTTACAACAAATATTATAAAATGGTGCTTTGATTGAAGGATGACACTTGCCATTAACATCTCAACTCTGCTCACGCATTCTGACGGAATAGCTCCAATGAAACTAAATCTCTGCTGAAGACAAACCGACTGGAAAAGACACCGATGCTTTTTTTTTTTTTGGTCTCTTAAGGTTTTCACAGTGGCTTCAAAAGAAATGTGAATTAATCATTTGTTTTGACCCAAGAGCAGCAGAACTTATTTTGAAGACTTAAACAGGCAACACAAATGTAAACAGAAATCTGGGACTCCCAAATGCTAAAGTTGGAAGGAGTCAGTCTGAAAACATCAATTCTACTCAGCGTTTATTTTCATTTGAAGATAGTGGAAATCAAATCTAAATCATGGACAATACGAACTCTTCTTGCCTGGCAATTGTCCACATGAATCTGTTAACCTCAAAGTATAGATACAGCATTTTTTAATAGAACGACAGGGTAATATGGCAGTTAGTTAGCAACTGACATCGTAAACTACAGTAGATACAAAGTTCTGTCATATAAATTAATTGCCATTACAAAAAGGCAACTGCTTTAGCTAAGAAGGTACAAAAACTGGTAACTTCCATAAATATAACAAGAAGCTAAGTGAAGAAATCCATAACAGACTGTTTTTCCTATACAATATCTGAATATGCAAACTAAGACACCTGTGGCGCTGTACATAGAAGGAGGAATACGACGCACACGCACAACCACCCCCCACCCCCCAACGCCGGTCCAAGCCCCCTCCCCTCCCCCCACGCGGATTTCCAAAACATGGTAAATTCTAGGGTTACAAGGACAGGATGCAGCAGGGAAGCAGCAAGACGGCGAGCTCTGAACTGCTAGACAAAGAAGGAGCCTTATTGACAGTTGTAAAGCATTAGGCGTCAGACAGAAACTTGTCAAAAACAGCTGTTGTTGGGTACTGATTGATAATGTTTTCATTCTGACGGCTGAGACACTGCAGACAGTCATGGGTCTGAGAAGAAGCCCATCACTGGTGCACACATGAACACACAGACAACGGGAAGTCATTTAACAGATGGCTTAGGAGCACTCAGCCACGGTATCTTAAAAAGACAACATTCTACATTTAATGAACTTGCAGAGAAAGCAATGCCTAATGATCATTTATTTTTCGTAGAAGATGAGCACAATGGGACAAAATAAAAAGCAGGGATTGTGTCAATGGTCATTGGAATAAAAGTTTTGTGCTGCTCACGGATTACACAGTGTTAAAAATATTCAAGGATGCTGTAGACAAAAATTGCATATGAATCTTTTTTGATCCATCCTATTAAAAAAAAAAGCTTAAAAGAAGTGTTGGATGTTTCAAAGGTAATTTCATTAAAATCCACCTACAAGATCAGACCACAAAGGCCATATTTGAATGACATGTATCTTCTGGAGAATTATAATGTATTACATCACCCTGTAATACAGTGTGAGTCTGCGGTATTTGGGAATCAGTCTACGCTACCTAAAAATTACAAACATGTTTTTATTGCTCAGGTGAAGGGAGTAGTTTTCTATCACTTGGCCGCTCAGTATTTTAAGTGGCCAAAAATATATAAAATGTGCCAAAGAGTATTTCATCCATTAACCTCAATATCCATAGATCATTCCTGATTTAGAAAAGGTTAAAGGTGCCAAAACTTACTAAAACTGTACATTTATCTCTGCATAATTTTATCATTTAAGTTAAATGAACAAAAAAATTAGTTTCAAAGACTGAATCTAGGCCCTAAAATTATTTATCTGCTGCGGCCCCAGCACATTTTTAAGGGCACATTGAAACCCCTGAAAATAGAGGTTTATAATAGAAATACTGATAGAGCTTTAATTACTAGATGGAGACATTAAGAGACTCCATTAAGCAACATTAGCATTTACCGAATGAATATACAGATGATTCTGCCTTCGTTATCTCTGTCAAATACGTGCCAGCTTAAACCCTAGCCAGCCTAAACTATACTTCATTTGGCTATTTTAAAAAAAATTTATCTATTATTTTAAAAATTATTTTCTCTATTTCAATCAGATATACAATTTTTAGAAAAAGATTTTTAGAAACATACCATGTTGCAGCTTGACTTTATGTTGGGTAATTCTTCCATTAAAAATATTTGAGGACTTGAAATAGTAATCGATGCATACGTACACTGTACCTGCATTTCCTCTAACTCTTCTCAAAAACGAAAACAATGTCTTTGTCCTCAAGAGAGGGGAGTGAGGGAGACTTCAGATGTAATTAAAAAAAAAAAAAAAAAAAAAAAACCCAACCCATTAGACATCTTGTCTTTAAGTTCTTCAAAGTCAATTTGACTATGGCAGGATATTCCATTCTGATAAGGTAATTAATTGAAGTTTTTGGTACTCATTTTTTCTCCCATAATCTGTAAGGCCAGTATATGAAAAACTAAAAATTAAAATAAGACCAAATCAAATCAAATAAACTTCTCAAGGGATCTTGAAAATGATACACATATTATGGGAAGCCCCAGTCAACAACACACCACCCTAAAGCCAGGGTAAATGAGTCTAGGTTCTGAGTCTCCCTGAGTCCTCCGTGAGGGATCTGATTTCCGTGAGCTGCAAATTCCATCCATTTTAGCACAGAGTGGAGAAGAGACGCTTAGAACAACAGAAGGAAGAGACATGCGGTGAAGATGATTAGTGGTAAACAGAGAATAAATTCTCTCTCAGTAGTGTGTACTTGGCGTTAATGCCGATGATAATTCACCTGATATACAGAATGTTCACTTTAATAGAGAGATAAGAGTCTGAGATAACTGGAAGAAAATAGATACTGAAGCCATTACAGTCTTGATACCAAAATAAAATTAAAATGAGAAACTAACATGATAGGTTCAAGGCCTTTGGGGAACCCGTCTTCTTCGCCAGATTTCACATTCTTACAGCTTCATGGTCTTTTTCTTCTAACAAATTTATCAGCTGAGAGAAGCTGTCTTTCAGTGCATCCGTGTCATCCAGCGAGCAGGCCTGCAGAATCCAGCGTTTCCCACGTGCAAGTGGTTCAAGTTCAAAATATTTTTTGACCTTCATGGAGGAGGGGGAAGATAAATATGTTATTAATTATATCTGAACCTTTCTCATAAGGAAATTTTGTGAGTCATGAGATGGGGGATTTTAGGAAGTTATTTGAACTGTGATGCCTAGGACTTTCCAGAATCCCATCCACAGCTGTGGTTATAATGTGGGTTATATGTTGTGACCCGGGAGTGTTTTCTTTAGGGGTGAATGACCCGCTTGCAAGCCACCATTCCACCCATTCATTTAACGGCATGGGAGGTCTGAAGAAGTCTAAGAAAGAATTATATGTACTATGGCACAAGGCGAAACAGACACCAAAAAGCTGCAATTCAATCAAAATAACTAGCAGAGTAGCTTTCACTACCTCAGCTTGCTAACTTATTAAATGGGTGACAGCCTGTAGTATGTACACTATGAATTAGATAAGCCTCAATTACTTTGACCATCAAACACACACACAACAAAAAACATAATTTAAATAACCCTTTCTTCTCTCCCTTAAATTTCTGGCATCCATTTCTGAGACCTGGGAAAGTGTTTTTTTTTTTTTAGGAAAGAGGACAGAAATCGAGTGTATGTATATGCATATATAAACTTACACATGAAGTCTCCTATCTTTTTTTTCTTCCAGTCTTGAATTTTTAGGGAGGGAAAAATCAAGATCTTATAACTGGTATGTGGAATGTAGCATTTGCAATCTTAAAAATCTGTTCGATTAATAACCATTCATAAGTCATTCTTAGTAAGTACTGTGCTAGGATACTAACAGCATCCCAGGTTACCAACTCCTGACAGTGAATAAATATCAAATTATTATGACTTCCAGAAGTATCGATGAGTTTCTCTCAAAAAGTAAGATAAAACACAAAGTTCATGAAGCTACACACACACACACACACACACACACACACACACACACACAGAATAGGACATTGTATTTATAGCCCAGCAGGGTTTACATAACATTAAATACAGTGAATAGCATCAGAAGATGCACTGTTCGAAGACATTAGTCATCAACAAGTTGCATTAAATCCCATGTGCCATGGAAAATTCCAGGGTCTTACCTTGGTCAATACCTGACCCAGAAAAAAAAAGGTGTCCCAATCTTACATCACTTCCAAATGTGGTTTCATTTTGCCTTTATCATCACAAGCACCAGACTATTGTTGACAGCAGAGATACACCAAAGTAGTATTAATATATGTGTACATTTTTTATGTGAGCAAGAAGATATAAATAAACTAAGTTTTCACAGTAATTTAGGAACCACAAATATGCTAACATTTCATGGTTCGAGTGTGTCCCAAAAGTCCTCCTAGAGATGTCTGCAAATTCATAATAAATACTACTACTACAACTATAATAAATAAACAAATAATAAATAAGAAGCCCTTGAGAATGAAAGGACTCTCATTAATTCAGATTTTGAAGAGTAACAAAAAGCTCACAGGTAGGTCAGAAAATGGGTATACAGCTTCAGACCAATTTTTGGCCAAGGCATTTTACAAATCATGTTGTGAAGAGGATTCTCCCTTATGGAAAATGTAAACTCCATTCTCTTAAGTCTTTTTTTTTAGAGCACTGAAAGTGACTTAACTTCCAAGAGAATCTGAAATGGTTTGTGCAATGACCAGCACCAGGGATCAACCCTGCCCTACTGAGGAAGGAACTACCAGTCAGTGGACCGAGGGAGCTGTGGGCAGCAGCAGGAGAGAAGAGTTGGCAGGGGCAACAGGTGGGAAACATGTTTAAATCTATAGGGAGAAGGAAGAGTTGGCTGCTCTAAAATGTTTAAAGTCAGAGATGTTAGTCTCCTCTATTCTGCCACAAAGAAAGCCTTCAGATTGTGCCACTGAGTGCAAAAATGGAGAACCCTGTGCCTACAATGCAATCTGGTATTTGACCAATTATGCCTCCCATCAAGAGTGGACAGCATGTCACATCCAAATCTGGTATATGAAGGACGTTGTACCCTTGTCACATTTTATAATCTCAAATCTAAAAGGACAGCATTTTAAGTATTGCTAATGACTAAAAGAGGACTAGTGGCAAGAAATCTAATAATATTAAAATATTGAAATAAAGACTAACACAATAAGTATATATTACTAACACAATAAGTATATATTCTTTCAAATGGTTCACTTACAAGTCCACAGAATTCATCCTAGCAGCATATTAACAGCTCACTTAAAAAGAATGTTAGATTTACATAATCACAAAATATCATAACTGGTGCTATTTCACAATATGGACCAGAGAGGAAAACACAGTAAGGATTTTAGCTATGCATCAGGTTGGTTTCTAGGCAACTGAAAATACAGTCTATCACGTAGGCACACTTGGGAGATAATAAAGATGTCTGAAGGTAGTTATGTTTCAGAAGTTGTTCCTGCTGAATATTAAACACGAGGAGGAAATGGAAGCTTTGATTACAGGGTGGTCGCCAGATGAAGGAGCCTACTGGTGTTAAGCTGACAAATATGGCTGGGTAACCCGAGATTTTCAGATCCGTAACCTAAGTGGGTATCTAACTCTGCCATATTCACCCTACTGGTATTCAAGTGATTCCATACCACTCTACATTTATAGTATCAGCTTTAAAACAAGCGGGCATTCCAGTGCTATTCAAGTACAGTAAGTGACTGTGTTTGCCATAGGAACATAGCTTTTCATTATCCAGAGTTTCATGTTTCAAAAACAAAGAGTACCATGTAAGAGAGAGGAAGATGAAGACTTAGTGCTCTGCCTTCAACTTTTTTCTTTAGGATAATATTTTTATTTTGTTTTCTTATATTAAACTGAAATTCACATTTTACCCCCTCAGTTACTACCATAAAAATGACTCACAGTCACATTTGACTTATCTGCGATGGCCTTTTCTGTTCTATAGGCTGGTATATAATTTTAAAGAAAGGTTTAAGTTTGACCAACATAAATCATAGGCTTACATCTGATATTATTTTTAAGGTTAAAAAAACTGCCTATGATATAAGGGTCTATTTTTTAATGATGGACATAATTTTTTAAAGGTTATTTGATTATCAAGATAAAAATTTTAAAAACAACTCCACGGAAAATGAACCCAAGTCTTTTGAATACTTCATCATCAGCTGCTTAAATGTCATGGCTAACTGGAAACGGCTGGAATCATGAGCGATGGTTATTTCACATTGGCTTCTGGGGACGGCACTTGGGGGAATGACATCAGAATACAGCTGCCTGGCAACCTGTAGGTCACTGAGCTATTTTCAGAATGGCCACAGAGAATGGGCATCTGTTGGTGGCCATGTGTCCACCCTAGAGATAGGAAAACAAAGCCACTGTAAGTTGCCAACCTATTTGAGCTATGTTATCAGAGCCCTTTCTCCATTCAAGCAACCTCGGGGTGATTTGCATGACTGCGTTCCGTTATTCACACGTCACATTTACTGTAAAGTCCTAATAGAACAGAGGCAAATCGGCACCATTTCATTGCTGCTAATGTTTGTAGCAGCTGTTAAACCTGTGAGACATTACACAGCACAGGAGACCCACTCCTTGGGTAGGAGATGTCCTTTATGTTTCCTTGAGTAGAGAAATAGTGAAATAACTCTCTCCCACTTACAGGGCTTCTAGTGGGGCTGCAATGATACCCACTGTTTTCCCTATCTTGCCCTCACTTCACATTCAAAAATTTTATTTACAGTTCCTACAAACCTGTTGTGACTAAATTTCTAGAAGTCATGTAAATAGTCTCTGAACTGTGATGATAGGTTTTTCTTTTTTAAAAACCTGCCAATCTTGTTTTATTTAAAATGCTGAGCTGCTTATTTTTTGTTTTTGTTATTAAACCGTGTAAGTAGCGTGTGGCCAGAGTTGGCCTCGTTTTCTTTTAAACACTTTTGGGGAGCAAGGGGTTACTCAGCATTTTATGTTACATAGGCTTGCTTTATAAGCTCAGGTCTTTAACAGGAGTCTTTGGCCCGCACAAATGTGTAGCAAGATGTTAAAGAGAGGGTGTGTGACAATTGTTTAGGATGCATGGGGCCACCCCTGGTTCTAGCGAACGCAATGCCACCAGCACCAACCAGTCTTTGTTATAACTGAAAACACCCTGCCCCCTCCCACTTCCAGAACACCACCTGGGGTGGTCCTGCCCCTGCTGAAGCAGGTATCTCTTGCCCCTGTCTGAGGCTCTTTGCTTATTTTTTCCATACATTCACCACTAGAGATAGAAGCTGGACATTTTCTCCACCGGTACTTTCCCAGATCCCTACTCCATGCAACACATATATTCCCTCTGCAACAAACTAGCAGATTATAATGGACAGCTCTTAAACTTGGGGGCGGTTGCCGTGGGGTGGGGAATCAGTCTAAGGAGCTTTGGAAACCTGCATCCTGAAAGCTGGCTTCCCACAGCTTCCTTCATTCAACCACCACTTGAACGAGCCTGGTGACTGCACTTTAATGAGCCACCTGTGCCAGCCCTCCACTTGCCAATGTATGGGGTTCCACGGATTAGACAGAATACTGTAAAACAAAAACAAAACAGAAGCAACAGCCTGACAAGGGGACGGTCCTCATCATTTGTATTAGAAGATTACAAGTCCCACACCTGCCCCACGCCTGGCTTTTTAGTAGCCATAAAAGGCTGTTTAATACTGTATAGTTTACTAAAGGCTTTGTCACTCATACCACCTTGACTACACATTTCAACTGAAAGTGAGAAAAGCAGTGGATTCCAATAAAGAGGAATATGATTATTTAGAATAACTCTAAAATCATGTAAGTCAGTTTGAATAAGAAGGGTCTCAGTAGAAGATTGTCAAAGAAGCTTTAGGAATAAAGGCACCTTCTTTGTCTCTTCAGAAGGAATCAGGTCTCATGGAGTCTAGGTGGTTCAACTCCTTCAAAACCACAGTGACAGATCAATAGATAAGACAGTCGACACTCCAGGGTGAGAATTGTCAACAAAATTCAGAAAGCCAGGAAAAACTGCAGTTGTATGTTTCAAAGCTAGAGGACGGTGCAAGAGAACACGACCCGGTTAACTATCTTGAACCCAGTGGATTTGTTACGAGTTTCTTGCCATAACGACGTGTCCATTGCATAGTTTGTACTTTTCAAAGAACTATGTGAATTGTGTCTTTGGAGACAGATTCATATTGGTTCTTAATTCTTTGATAAAAGGATGGTCTGGATGATACATTTATCCCAGGACTCCAATTAAGAGGATGTGAAGAGAGCCTGAATGGACTGTGAAATTTTATAGGATATTGCTCATGCTGTTAAACAGGGAGCAGGACTTTCCTCAGCTACACCCCAGCTCCTCCTTTTAATCACCAGAGCAGATGCACCCATTGTATTCACATGCCACACGAGAGGAAAACATTTGTATTGAAATACTGATTGTCTGCATTCTCTTTCCAACTCCAGATACAAGGATGTCAAATCTACCAAGTCATGAAATCGGCCACGGTATTTTGTATCTACACCACGGAAATCTGCAAGTGCAACAAACCAGGACTTTTTCTTTCTAGAGGATTGGCTGTTAAACGCTTACTACCACACCACTAAGTACATGCATCTTGTATGTGTTTGTGAAGGGGCCCTCCAGCTCTGCTGTCTTCATCGCAGAAGTTCATGGCACAGGCTTAACTTGGTAACCTTCAACAAAGTCAGAGAGAGCTTTGCCCACACCGTGGCTCCATGACCGGGTCTGGAGATAAAGTGGCCGGGCATCATTAAGATTCTTCAGAGTGCATTCTTGGCAGCTTGTTCAAAGAAAGGTTAGTCTACAGAGAGCGGCACCAGCTGTTCCCCTTTTCATTGTACTGCTTGCAGGATTTTGAAATCCTTAGAAAGGGACTAAATATGTCATTAAGGCAGAAATAAATAATACACGTAAAACCAATTTGCCACAGTCCCAAAGATACTACAGTGCAGAATAGATATTATTTCTTTTCACTGAGCACTAATAGGGACCAGAAAATGATAACGTGATGTTAACCAGTACCACAATATTACTCTGGGGGTGCATATTTATAATGGACAATTGCTTTCACAAACATGAGGTGTGATATAAAAGTGCTGTTCTGATAAGATGGCTTGTTTCTTAAGCAAAGTGCAGCCTGCCTGACCTTGGAATAATTAAAGACCAAATGACTGCAGGTGATGACCTGTGATGGAGCCTCACCCTTATTAGACGTCTTCCTGCCCAGGCAGTAACCTCTGACGTGTACAGAATGCTGTATGTTGTGACAACACTTATAGAAAAACCCAGTCTTCCATGCCACAGAGGGATTCAGAATGCCCCAGAAGAGCCAAACAAAATGATCCCATTTGCTTTGGTGGTGAGATTTAGGATCTGAAAAGCATTCCTATTTTTGCTGAACTTGCTAACCTGGAAATTACAGAACAAATTGTATCTCTTTTCTCCTATTGAGATACCTGGGGGGTGTGGGGGAGGGTGTTTTATTCTCTTAGCCCCAAGGCTTGCTTAGCAGACAATCACTGTGAAAGGCATAGATCTAGCTGTGGATGCCTTCTGTTTTCAGGGAGCAATGAAGGAAACCCCATATTCCCATTTGCACCCTTTTCTGCTGGTCTACCTGGCCCTCTACAGCCTGGAGTGATGCCTGCAGGCAGACCTTTGCTCCAACTCCTGCTTCCAACCTCAGAGGCCTCCATCCACAGGCAGAAAGGATCGTATTTTAAAAACCAGCTGATGTCCTCCTATCACCTCAAGTTGAAGCCTTAAGGTTACAGAAGAAACTCTTAAAAGCGGAAGCAACTTTAGTCACAGCAGCCACTGTTGGTCGCCTCCTCCAGGCACTATAAATTCCCTTAAAATAAAGTTTTATTGGGACAGAGTCATGCTTATTCACTAATTTATGGCTGCTTTCACGCCACAATGGCAACCCTGAGTAATTGCCACGGAGACGGTATGTCCTGCAAAACCTAGAAGAGTTACTCTTTGGCCTCTTACAGAAAAAAAATTTGCCAAGCCCTGCCTCCTGCATCCTGCAGCTTCCTGGTTTGTCCAGCAGGGGCGCAGGGAGAGCTTGGGAGGGGCCCCGGGGTGACCCGGCTTGCCCGCCCTTCTCCTCCTCACCGTGGCTCACACTCTAGGAGGACAGAGAAGTTGGCTTTTCCAACCTGGCCAGGCTCCACTTACAACTTCAGATGCTTTCAATTGTAGACTTGCAGGCAGAAGGGTCATCTCTCAGCAAAGCCCTAGTTTTTTCCTCTCTGTGTTCAGTCTGGGTTTCTTTCACGGGAAGACTTCCTAAAGGCCCCAAGAACTTCAGGGTATGAGGTAACCTGTCAGTTTGGGGGTTTTGGTGTACTTAAGGATGGCTTTTAGTGCACAGAAATACTAGGTATTGTTATCTTGCAGTTTTAAAAGGGAATACACAATTTATTAAACTTGTAGTAGGGGGAGGGTATAGCTCAATTGGTAGAGTGCATGCTTAGCATGCACATGGTCCCAGTACCTTCTTTAAAAAAGAAATAAATACACCTAATTACCACTCCAACCCCCGAAAAACTTGTAGTAACTGAAATCTAGCTTTTCCTGAAGCTATTATATTCAACTCAAAAATCTTAATACTCTGTACATCTGGTAAATTTTAACACAAATGTTCAGAGGGCTGAATACTGTTTAGGTCTATTTACAAACTTAGTTTAGTTAACCACTCTAAACATTTCAAAACTCCATTTATAAATTTAATAAATTCAATTTTCTCTTTAGGCATCCAGACTGCCTAATAATCAACACATCCTCAAGTGGTTAAGAATTATTTGTTTTCCAGTAAGAATTCTTAAAAATTTCTTCCCTTAAATTTATATATTCAGTGACTTTCAAGTTCTGGAATATTCTAACACTATTTGCAAGATTAACTAAAATCTTATACCTCTCTACATAGGAGGCTAATTCTGATCACTTACACATTTTAAATTAAATTCTGCCTGCTTTCTTTCACTTAGCATAATGTTTTCAAGGTTCACCACGTGTGGCATGTAGTTCATTCCCCTTTATAGCTGAATTATGTTATATTGGACGGATATGCTGTATTTCATTTATCCATGTTCATCAGTTGATGGACACTTGAGCTGCATCTACTTTTTTGCAGTTATGAATTCAGTTATATGAGCCATTACGTTCTCTTTAAAATGGGCATGATCAAAAATTATTATGGGAAATGAATGGGTTAGGATATCAAGACTCACTGGGGATGAAGTGTCTCCACAAGTCTATGGTGAACTCCATTTTCACCCAGTTCATTAGATCTTCTAGTTTTACTAGATTTGGGTAATTCTTTAATTTTTTCATGTGTATGAGTCCTCAGTTCCTTGAGGGCACAATGGAAAAATTATTTGGTATTCTTTCATATACCAAGTAGAATGCCAGACACAGTGCATCCAGTACAATGAAATTACAATGAAAAAGGCAACACAACACTAGTATATTTCATCCCATATTAAAATGTTAGTAAAGTAAGGAAACTGAATATCAATCAGATAGAAATGACCACTCTTCACAATTAATCAGGCCAAGTTTCATATATGAGGTGGGATTTCATGAACAGTTTCAAAACTGTAGGTCTAACTGGTTTAAACTCTATTACACACATATGTCTACAGGCAGCTGCAATGAACTGTTTTGCAAATAGGAAAGTAAACAGCCTATCATGGAAAAGAGAACTACTCCAGAAATCTCAAGACCCACAGGACACTCAAGCTTTGAGCTATTCCTTTAATCTGTGTCCAAATAAAGCAACTAATTCTTATCTCAGAGAATGGAAAGCACTGATATATGCAAAAAGAGAAGCATCCGTACACTTGTCTTTGCATGCAGGTGCAGGCATCAGCCTTTTCAATAACATCTATAACACAGCCATTAATTACAGAGGCAGCCAGCTTCCAACAGCTCACCAATTCCTTTTTCTCTTTTCTCTTCTCTCCTTCCTTTATTCCACTCTTTCAAAACAGCATTCATTTTGGATACCGAGCACTTTTAGGGTGTGACACTTGATTCTGTATCCTCCATGTTTGGGATAATATTCAGTTATCATTTACCTTTATTTCAAGAAGGCAAATATTGTATGTAGGAAGAAATCTATCTACGAAAAACTTTCTACTGGCAAGAGAGTACGGCTGTTTAATAAAAAGTCCTACCTATATGTATCAGAGCTAGTCAAGTATGTACTAGACAGGAAGGGGAGTTAATGAGGGAAAGCCCCAAACACATCAGAGACAACCAATTAGCTTGTCTGAAACACAGGCTTGGAAAGCTATCAGTAACTTATAAAATGGTCTGCTACACACGAGTAAAATGTTGTTTAAATGGCTTGCTTAACTAGATGCATTCACCATGAAATTGATTCTTTTAAGGTGATTTTTTAAACTTAATACTCATTAACTGTGCATACTGAAATGGATGGGAGGGTGGGTAGATATCCTGATATTGTGAAGTGCACGTTGAAGATATGAATTCCATATTTCAGGAGGTTAAGAGGTATTGGGAAAAAACCTCATCTATTACCAATAGTTGTGTCTGCCTCGGTAATTGAAATGGATCAACACAATTAGATTATTCCTCCTCTGCTTTGCTAAATGCTTAGACTGGGACTAGTAGATGTGCTCGGAGGACCTTCCAGTCTGAAAATTTATACTTTTGTGTTATGGAGCTGCACTGTTTTCAACCAGAGCCTGTGATTCGGCAAGATAGCATGAGAGAAAGAAGACCTCAAGCCTGGTATATTTCAAATCCAACATCTGCCCCAGAGTGAACATCAAATTTCATCCTCCAAAGACCTTCATTACTGAAACAGTTGAGGTCACCTGATGTTAGCCAACACATGAATGACAATCACTATACTATTCCATATTTTGAATTTTTCTTAAAAAACCACTGTATATTTTAAAATTGGTTTCTGGTCATGCCTCATATTCAGTTTGTCCTGTTACATAAGGCTCCATGCCATAAACACACCTCAATCAACTGCTACCTCTTAGACAACCAGGAGGATGGGCTTTGATTCTGTGGGGTGGAACTCTTCTCCCTGTTTATTCAATATTGGTAACCTTAATGTGCTTCATTCACCAAAGCACGATCACTTGGTCAACCCTAAGGATTCTTTAACTCAACATATTAGGAAAAAAATAAATTTAGACAATGGTTAAAGCTTGTTAAAGACACACACACAAAAATTTAAAATAGAGTTGATATAGTCTAGTTTATCTGGCTTTTTAAAGGACTCTATGTCCCCTATGTCAAGCTCACAGTAGGGAGGTGTGAGAAAGCAAAAGCAGGAGTAACAAACCAAAATACTCGTATATGGAACCCAAATAAACATGTTTAATATTGGTCCCGTGGTAATATGGCAGCGTGCTGTCCTAACAACGACAACATTTAGATGTTGGAGCGGATCCAGATTCTTGGGACTTAAACAGGAGACAAACACGGCAAGCCAGGCATTGCTCAGCCGCCAATGGAGGGTGCCAATGGCCCTGTCCAGATGCAGAGATATTCAAGGGATGTTCCTGTCAGCAGTTTGTCCTCTGGCTCCAGCAAGGAGCCACCATGGAAACACTGGGAGGAAAAGGAAAAACAGGAAGGTGTGGAGAGATGAGGGGGAAAGGCAGAAAGAGCTGAGAGCCACCTCAATAACATCTGAGCAAGGCGAACAGGTAACAAATGGCCTTGTCACAAACTGCCATGCTGTAGTCACAGGGAGAGAATTTCTTTTCCTACTGGCAATTGAGTCAGGAGCCTAATATCCTGGCCACTGAGAAATATGAGCTTGGAAGGAGGCTTGCAGGCAGTTGGAAGAAAGAAAAGCTGAGTGGTAATCTGTCCTGAGGAATTTTAGCCAAAAAAACCCACACAGGACTAGTTCAATTCAGAATAAAGCCTGTGAAAGACAAATCTGGAGAATATTACAATCAGACATAAAGAGAACACCAGAAATGAAGGTTCAAAAAGCCATTGACTGGATTTACCACAGCACTTTGAGTGTGGCCTTGCTGTCATCCCCGGACCAGTCCAAACCACTAGTCCTTGAAGGGGAGAAGAGGCCTACCCCACCCCCAGCTCCCAGGGGACTTCTGGCAATGTCTGGAGATATTATTGGCTGGCACAACTGGGGGTGAGAGTGGGGTGGGCGAAGGGAGCAGTTGCTACATTTGTCTACCAGGTAACAGCCAGAGATGCTGTCAAAAATCCTACAATGCACAGGATAGCTTCCCCTTGCCTGCAACAAGGAATATCCAGCCCCAAATACCAATAACGCTCAGGCTGAAAAAACTCTATTCTTAACTGAACTTTTTAAAGCAAAAATCAGGGAGGTGGGTGAAGCTCGGTGGTACAATGTGTGCTTAGCATACATGAGGTCCTGAGTATAATCCCCAGAACCTTCATTAAAAAAGATAAAAAAAAAAAAAAAAAAAAAGCAAAAGTCAAAAAACGAAAGCCCTGCTCATGATTCAATCCATGGCTTATCAGCATGAACCATCAGGCTCCCCACCCTGGAATCAGGAGGAGATTTAGCAACTGGATTGGAAAGGTAGGCAAAGGGCTAGATCAGGGAGGAGGACCAAGGTCCATGCGTGGTATGTACTCTCTGTCCTTCCTTCTTGTTCAAAGTAGAAATCACCAGATCTTGGTGGGGGACAAGTCAGAACGTCAGATAGGGCTGAAACAAGGGCTCCAAGGAAACAGCCACATTTCCCTCAGTCTCCACATTCACTGTTCTGAGCTTGGGATACAAAGGTGCAGGTTACAAGCCCCAGTCCTCATGGAGCTTCCTCAGCAGTAGAAGGAACTGATAGATTAAATAAATACGTAACTAAGTGAAGTCAGGTAAAAATAAGTGCCATGAAAAAAAGGAGGCAAGACAGTAATAACAACATTTGCCACATAACTGATCCAAAAGAGGGGCTGATGGCATGACAGGAGGTAAAAATTAAGGAGTGAGGTTGTGGTATATTTATACAATGGAATACTACTCAGCCATAAAAAAGAATAAAATAATGCCATTTGCAGCAATATAGTTGGACCTAGAGATTGTCATTCTAAGTGAAGTAAGCCAGAAAAAGAAAGAAAAATACCATATGCTATCACTCATATGTGGAATCTAAAAAAAAG
Source organism: Camelus dromedarius (assembly GCF_036321535.1). NCBI lineage: Eukaryota > Metazoa > Chordata > Mammalia > Artiodactyla > Camelidae > Camelus > Camelus dromedarius. Next base: position 34,652,331 of record NC_087438.1, read on the forward strand.
AAAAAAAAAAAGAAAAAAAAGGGACACTATGAACTCATCTACAAAACAGAAATAGACTCGCAGACATAGTAAACAATCTTATGGTTACTGGGGAAAGAGGGTAGGAAGGGATAAATTTGGGAGTTTGAGATTTACAAATGTTAGCCACTATATATAAAAACAGATTTAAAAATTTCTGCTGTATAGCACAGGGAACTATGTTCAATATCTTATAATAATCTTTAATGAAAAAGAATATGAAAGTGAATATATGTGTGTATATGCATGACTGGGACACTGTGCTGTACACCAGAAATGGACACATTGTAACTAAGGGTACTTCAATTTAAAAAAAAAATTAAGGAATCACAGATGAAAATAAATCTTTTGCTGGTTTCAAAACAAAATTTCATGCAGATACAATAAAAGCTCTTTTGATTAACCTCCACTTAACTGTCTAGAATTAGCTGACTCTTCATCGCCCTGGTACAAGACAATGATTGATGCTGTCTACACAGTGAACATCCACAACCAGTGGATCAGCATCCACGTGATGTGGCTACACCCTGGATGCTTGAGACCAGTGGACTGCTCTTTGGCACATCTGCCCATTTCTGCTCCAGAGTTCTTTTACAATGCTCATTAAATTAAATGGACCCCAATGAATAACATATGAACTAGAAAAGAGAATTTCTATTTCTGTGAAAAACTAAATCGGATGGGTTCAAGAAATCAATAAAAGTCAGTCACTGAAAACAAACTGCTGTCAAGTTAGATTTAGGTAAGATGACTATAAAGGATTGGGAGAAAAAGGGGCAGATGGCTTCCCAAGTGTCTTTAACTATGGTTCTACTTTAAAGAAACAGGAGCTAAAAATCATAAGTAGTGGCTGTGTTTTATGCAAGAAATCTAATACAGAACTCTGATTAGTGGCCACATACTCAAAGAAAAGGCCTTGGCCCAATATCAAAAGATTCGTACCATTTGTATGTTTCAAGTTAAAATAAATTATTTAGAGTATACATTTTATTATTTTTTTAATGGTAAAACACTTTAACCAATTCTTGATTAACTGTTCAACTAACAGTTCAGATCAGGCCAGATAAGGAAGTTTCTAACTGTACATTTTAAATCACACTTTTTATTCTGTCTGAATCAAAAGTCTTCTCAGAGAGGAAGTCATTAACACTCATTTCAGTCTGAAGTAAAGAGTGTTACATAAAATCATACCCACTGTCAGAATCAGTATTAGAGTCTATCACCTCAAATCCTCTTGTGAAAGAAAGGGGAGTATAAATAAATAAAATCAAAATATTCAAATTCATACTCACAGACACCCACACCCCTGCAGTCTCCTGCAGAAATACTCTTATCTATGAAAATAAACTATGGTTACAACTGGATACCTCATTATTAAATACAGCACCCTCAAACAAAATAAACATTGAGGGTTTGGATCAAGAGGTTATAGAGTTCATCTCCCTCTATGAATACATCATCTCTCTCCATAGAACACATCTACATGTGGAACAGTTCTCACTGAAAACTAACCAGAAACTGGCAGAAGAACTCTTGTAGAACTAAGGCTGTGAGAAAGATAAACACATAATTGGGTAAGAAGGGAAGGAAAGCAACTGGGTGAGAACTTGTGTCCCTGGGAGAAGACTCAGAGGAAAAAGCAGGTTTTACAGGTAGATGCACACCCACCCTGGGGAGTAAGCCACAGTAAGTGCCAGTCCTGGGGTCCTATAGCAGGGAGACAAGTCCACTTGGCTGTTTGGAGGACTGCTGAGACTAACATTTGCTTCAGCACTCCCCCTATCTGGAGCAAAGGTCCTGGTGTGGGGAGAGGGGAAAAACACACACTTAAAGGGAACAGAAATGAACAATTTGTAAGATAAAGAATTCAAAGCATTGGTAATAAAAATGTTAACTAAATCAGTGAAATAACCTGATGTATACAGTATTCTATCTTCTAGATCATGTATGTATTCTTCTTTATCCCTTAATCTGCTGTTATTCATTTCTTTTAGTACGTTTTTTATTTCAGTTATTGAATTCTTTATTTCTAAATGGGTCTTTTTTATATTTTCCTTGTTAAAGTGTTCATTGTATACATCAAACTCCCAGCAAACAAGTTCAGGACCAAACAGCTTCACAGGGGAATTCTACCAAACATATAAAGAAGAACTAATGCCTATCTTTCTCAAACTGTTTCAAAATACTGAAGATGATAGAACACTCCCAAATTCATTCTATGAAGCCATCATTAACTTGATATCAAAACCAGACAGACACTACAAAAAATATTACAGACCAATATCTTTGATGAATTTAGATGCAAAAATCCTCAACAAAATACTAGTAAAATGAATCAAGCAACATGTAAAAAGGATCATACACCATGATCAAGTTGGACTGGATTTATTCCAGGGACCTAAGAATGGTTCAATGTTTACAAATCAATCATGTGATACACCACATTAACAAAGGGGAGGATAAAAATCACCTCAATAGATGCAGAAAAAGCATCTGACAAAATTCAACACCCAGTTATGAAAAAAACGCTCATCAAAGTGGATACAGAGGGAACACATCTCAACATCATAGAAGCCATTTATGACAAACCCACAGCTAACATTTTACTCAATGGTGAAAAGCTGAAAGCCTTTCCCTTAGATTCAGGAACAAGATAAGGAGGTCTACTCTCACCACTTCTATTTAACCCAGCCACAGCAATCATATAAGGAAACAAACAAACAAAAAACATCCAAATTGGAAAGGAAGAAGTAAAACTATCACTATTTGCAAATGCCAAGATGCTTTATATAGAAAGCCCTAAAGCCACAACCCCAAAACTATTAGAACTAATAAATAAATTCAGAGAATTTTCAGGATATAAGGTTAATATACAAATATTGGTTGCTTTTCTATCACTTATAACACACTATCAGAAAGAGAAAGTTAAAAAAATTCCATTTAAAATCACATCAAAAAGAATAAAATACCTAGGAATAAATTTAACCAAGGAGGAGAAGACCTATATTCTGAAAACTATAAGACATGGATGAAGGAAATCAAAGATGATACAAAGAAATGGAAAGATAACCCGTTCTCTTGGATTGGAAGGATTAATGTTGTTAAAATGGCCATATTACCCAAAGCAATCTACAGATTTAATGCAATCTTTACCAAAATACCCATGACATTTTTCACAGAACTAGAATAATTCTAAAATTCATATGGAACCACAAAAGGCCCAAAATTGCCAAAGCAAATTTGAGAAAAAAGAACAAAGCTGGAGCTATCACATTCTCAGACTTCAGACTATGCCACAAAGCTACAGTAATCAAAACAGTGTGGCACTAGCATAAAAACAGACATGGAGATCAATGGAACAGAATAGAAAGCCCTGAAATAAACCCACACACCTATGGTCAATTAATCTACAACAAAGGAGGCAAGAATATACAATGCAGAAAAGACAGTCTCTTTAATAAGTGATGCTGGGAAAACTGGACAGCTACATATAAAACGATGAGATTAGAACATTTCCTCAAATCATATGTAAAAACAAACTCAAAATGGATTAAAGGCCTAAAGTAAGATCTGAAACCATAAAACACCTAGTAGAAAACATAGGCAGAACACTTTTTGACATAAGTTGTAGCAATATTCTTTTGGATCTGTCTTCTAAGGCAGAAGAAATAAAAGCAAAAATAAACAGATGTAACAATTAAATTTAAAAGCTTTAGCAGAGGAAGGGAAACCATTAATAAAATGTAGAAGTCAACCTATGCAATGGGAGAAAATATTTGCAAGTGATATAACTGATAACGGGTTAATATCCAAAATATATAAATAGCTCATACAATGCAATATTAAAAAAAAAAACCCAATCAAAAAATGGGCAGAAGACCTGAATAGACATTTCTCCAAAGAAGACATACAGATGGCTAATAGGCACATGAAAAGATGCTCCACATCATTCATTATTAGAGAAATGCAAATCAAAACTACAATGAGGTATCACCTCATGATTGTCAGAATGGCTATCAAAAAAAGTTTACAAGTAACAAAGGTTGATGAGGATATGGAGTAAAGAGAATCCTTGTACACTGTTGGTAGGAAAGTAAATTGGTATAGCCACTATGAAAAAGCAGTCTGGAGGTATCTCAAAAAACTAAAATGGAACTACCATATGACCCAGCAATTCCACTCCTGGGCATATATCTGGAAAAGATGAAAACACTAATTCTAAAAGATACATGTACCCCAATGTTCATACCAGCACTGTTTACAATGGCCAAGATATGGAAGCAACCCAAGTGTCCATCACGAGAAGAATGGATAAAGATGTGGTATATATAAAAAATAGAATATTACTCAGTCATAAAAAAGAATGAAATTCTGCCATTTGAAGCAACATGGATGGACCTAGAGAATATTATGCTTAGTGAAATAAATCAGAGAAAGATAAATACTGTACAGTATCACTAATATGTGGAATCTAAAAAACAATACAAATGAATGTATATAGCAAAACAGAAATAGACTCACAAATATAGAAAACAAACTAGTGGTTACCAGTGGGGAGAGAGAGAGGAAGGGATGGGGTACATTAGGGGTATGGGATTAAGAGGTACAAACTACTATGTATAAAATAGATAAGCAATAAGGATATACTGTATAGCACAGGGAATTATAGCCATTATCTTGTAATAAGTTATAATGGAATATAAATGGTAAAAATACTGAATCACTATCCTGTCCACCTGAAACTCATGTAATATTATAAACCAACTATATTTAAATTAAAAACTATAAGTGATAAATTAACGTTCTTAATAATTACATTATTTTGAATGTATTTGAAAATATTTTCTAAATAGAACTTATTCCCATTTTCCAGACTCAGAAGTGGAAACAGAATTATACAGCGTATCCACCATAAAAACTTCCTTAGTCACACCCTGGACTATTATCTCCCACAGTTAAGAGTTCTCTAGGCAACAGGCAAATTAGTGTTTTGCACAATGGTCCTATTTTACCTTGAAATTATTATGTATTTCTTTCTTCCCTTATCACATTGATTTTTCCATCAGTAAGATGTCAATTCTATCATAGCATTTGAAAACAAAAATCATATAATGCCAATGCCTGACAAATTATGGCTTGTGCTGTTTTTCACTCGAAGGTAAGCATTAATAACAGAATAATGTAAAGTGATGCATGTAAATGGAATTTACCTCTGTGTGTCCACAAATTTATTTTTAGTGAATAAATCATGTGATACCTTGTCTTTATTACATTTAACACAAGGGGATCTAGACCTCAGAGTCCCTGAAATAGGGTTTGTAAATTCTAGGTGCCTATTTCTGACATCTAACCTTTCACGCCAAAAGAAGAGAAGATATGGCTCTAGAGAAATAAGGATATGAGAACTAAATTCTTGCCTATTTGACTTCAGCTTCTCATCTAGACATACAGCACGTGTAACCTGCATACTTCTTAGCAAGTTTAATGCAGCACACACTTTGCGTAAAACACACGGGCAGGCTGAATTCCTTTGCAGCTGCAGAAATATCTGAATTCTGACTTCTTATATATGAGAGTCACAGACACCAAGTATGTAGTCACCTGGTCACAGGTGGAACTGCTTTTTGGTGCTGTTAGAAGTGTAATCTGATTTGAGAAACTGTAAAGATCTCTGGTGTCTGGTATGACCTAAGGATTGCAAGGCTTGGATCAGTAACTAAAAGCCTTGTGTTCTGGAATGGGGTTTGCCTGGTTCTGACATGACCATTGACCCTGCAAATCACCAAGACATAGGATACTTCCTACACAACCTGGGGAAAGAGAAGGAAATGGGACAGATAAACATGCACCATGTAATGGGTAGAAGTCCTTAACAAGAGATGGAAATGGACGTGAACTGAACTAGCTGTTCTCTCTCCCTCTCTCAAGTCAGGTTATTAAGCTAAGGACTTACTTAAAGCATCGGAAGACATAATTCATTAACTAGTACTTATGAAATAGTTGAAAAGAATTCCTTAAATGAGCAAATTACCCTATCCTTAAAGGCAAGGCTTTGGAATGGCTTGTATAACTATCTTGATGGCTTTTGTGTTTTTGTGAAATATTATAAATTAGACTATTTTAGCTTAGGTTTAAGAAATTCATTCGTGTCGCATCACTGAGGTTAAAAAATATTCCTGTATCTGCACAAAGCATAAAAAGCTCTCTGGAAAATCATGAACCCCTTGCACACCCAATATTCCCCTCCCCCTTTCCCCCCAGCCCCCAGAATCCTTCCCATCTGCCAGCTGGTTTTCATTTTAAGAATTTCACACTGAATATAAAGTGCTATTTTGACCATGTGGCTCCAGAAATGTGAATTTAGAGTCTATTCAGATCGTATGCACGTGATTGACAGAGAGGAGATTAACCAACTGGATGCGATGAAGCCACTGCCTCTTCCTTCAGGTTACTGTAGTTTCCAGGAAAGGATGGCTGTCCTTACACAGTTGCATTGAGACTAGCAAGAAGTACAGCAGGGCTCTTATTTTTCAATTCATTACTAAATGGCCACTCAACCTTGGAACTCCTTCCTGTATGTTCCCGTAACTCCCACATTCCTTGTATTTCCCCACATGTAGACAAGAATACTACTGTTTGCGTTCTTAGACATCCTTTGCAAATGTTCATCTACTGACTCATAACACATTTCTATAATTATTGCTTATCAGGTTTGAGAGCAGAATTTTGGGAAAGTACGTGTGCCTATTTGATTTTCTTGAGTAAAGGCTGGCAACAACTAACAACTTAAACCTGGGAAAGGCTCTCTGCACATAGTATTTCAGAGGTTGTTTGAAAATCTTGGGGATCTAGAAATATTTCAAATACCACTGCCATTTAAGCTTTACCACAAAGTAGTCTTTTTTCCCCCAATAGTCATCCATTTTGTTTCAGACTTATCATCCTCAAGTATTATCAAAGGCATGAAAGTGACGTCATAACTATGTATTTAGATTTGCTAAATCTTTCTTTTTGCAACTTTAGGGTCATGCTGTTCCTAGGATTCTGTACACTTACTGAATACACACAAAGTAATACTATGAAACAGATTCCTTTTCTGTTTAACAAAAGCTCAATGAAAGGATACTTAAGTGTTGAATTTTGAGAAGGGTGCATGGAATGAATTTAGCTCCGATACTGAAAAACTGGAGCCAGTCTCAAAATTAATGAGCATATCTAAACTTGTATTACACAAACACACACAAACATTGACAGAGAGGAGAGTCGAAACCATCAGAGAAGTACAAGCTTCTTATCACGTACGTCAAGTTTGGTTCTGTTGAGAATAGAAAAGCTTCTGTTCAAAGGTAGGGTCTTCAGCTTCTAAATTATTCTAGAGAATGATAGACTAAAGACTCCCCTCCCTTCCCTCAAGAAAAAAACCAATAAACAAGTACATGATAGAAACGCAATTATAATGAAGGGAATTTTTTCCTGCTTGCCAGCACAATAAATATGACTCCATTAAAAAGATCACCAATATTATACATTCAAGTTTTAGACACATTGTATCAACTGTTAAGAGTTTCTGGAGCACAGAGAAAGGTATGGAAAAAGCCACATCAAACTGATAACTCTGGATGGTAACATTGGGGAGTAGACAGAGAGTAAAGACTATTAAATTTTTCTTTATATACCTCTTGAATGATTGGACTTGAAACAATAGCCCCTATAGTTTTTATATTTTAAAAATCTAATAAAATAAAAACATACATATGAAAAAATCGAAGAGCAGAAAGTATTTTCTAAGAAAATGGAAATATGCCTATATGCAGAAATATGCCTATATGCACATGCTTATGTGCAGAAACACATAGAGAAGGATACTCTGGTTCATAGAAGAGGCTCAGTAAACATGTTGTATGAATGCAGAGAAAATAATAGCTAACAATAAAATTCTCCTTATATCATAGTGATCTACTTAGGTGACAAAAAGATACACAGTTGCTTTTTTTCCCCTAGGATTTAAAAAAAATTTTTAATACAATTTTTAAAGGTTACACTCCACTTAGTTATTACAAAACACTGGCTGTACTCCCCATGCTGTACGATATGTCCTTGTAGCCTCTCTCATGCCGAACAGTTTGTACCTCCCACACCCCACTTCCCCACTGGTCACCACTAGTTTGTTCTCTGAAATACAGTTGCTTTTTAACCATCCCAGTTAAATACAGATTTTTATCAGATCTAAGAATTTGGGGGATTTACATTTTAAGTCAATGACAATTTACTTAAATTATAATAGTCTGTCCACTTCTAAAAGGTGACTAACCTTCCAGGGAGGCAAGAATACCACTCAGGACTCAACTTTCACAGCTGAAAATCTGACACCCTCTCATCAGGCTGCAAAGTTCATATGTGGATTTTCCACAATCAGTAGTATCTGTGCTTCAGATCCTGGACAAGAAATAAAACCGCCTACTTTCTGCTCTTCATCAGATCCCCTTCAGAGAGAAGTAATATTTAGAGAAGATATTTAAAGGGCCAGCCCATCCATCTTTCTCTATGGGATGTCTAATGCTATCTTTGAATGAAGTTCAAATAGAGCCTGCTGAAGGCTGTAAAATCACTTCACTCCATGGCATTTTAATACTAAGGTCTTAACTGTAATGTAGCCATAAGAAAAAGTCACAAAAAACTCAGATTTACATTTACTATAAAAATGTTGTCATGGATATACTCATCAAATCACTGAGTGTCTCCCACAGAAACATCTTTCAGAATTGTGCTAGAACAGCTTTTATCTTCCCCGTGGAAGACATTTCCTCCCTCTTTTCCAATCATGAGAAATATGTCAGAGGTCATATTTTTGATTTTAGTTTTTTGGAAACTCAAAGCACTAAATATAAAATCCAATTAAAGCAGTGATATGACCCAGAGGGTCATACTAGACTTTCTTTGTCCTTATCTTCTATTTCATTTCTAAATTATTATTATTTTAATGCCAGTCCCTTTAAGTTCTTTGAAGACAGAAGTAGTGGACTATATAGACAAATAAAAATAAAGTGACATTTCCATCTGGGGTTGAAGAACAATATCCAAACAGGATCTCTTTGCTGGTATTATTTAAACAGAATATACCAAGCTTCACTGAAAATTACTAGTCTTGAGTCATTCTTACTATTTTAGGGGGTTCTTAAAAGTACTTGTCAACCATATTACTATGGAGTATGGACTCCAATTTTATCAGAATTGTCTCAGTATAAGAAACCTCAACTGAAGTTAATTCATTTTAAGAATGGACTTTATGTACCATGGTAAGAAGAAATAGCAGATCAAATCCCTTAGAAATCTAAGGGATTGTTCAATTGTTTCACTGTATAAAACAAATGATGCTTAAAATACCATTTTTTAGGGCTTTTTCCTTTTGCTTTTTAAATGGTGTTAGTGTTTACACAGAATTTTTCCCCCTGTGTTTTTTTTTTGGGGGGGGGAGGGTTGGAATTTTAACTGTACTATATCCAAATTTCATTATCTTCTAGATCAAATACCAGATGTCATCTGGCATTTCTAATGTCACAGGATCAAATCCAACAATACCTGCCAAAATACCACTTTCTCAATCTCTAATCATAAGAGCTAAAGGAGAGATATTCCTTCTCAGAGACCCTGTAGCCCCTTGGTTTTAACACTCCAATGGTATTTGCCTTGTATCATTGCAAATATTCACATTTTCTTGAAATGTGATTTTATATATATATATATACACACACACACACACACACATATATAAACAATCCCCCCCTCACATGAAGTCACAGCCCCTAAGGGTTTAGACTGAACATAAACTTTTCTTCTTTCTCCTTATCTCTGTCTTCTCTCTTCTGTTGAGTGTTTTAGTCAGTTCATTATTCATATGCACCAGACAGTGAGCAGGGAAAGGAAATGGGAGAGAAATTAGAACGCACATACTTGCACATTACTTCGAGGTCTGTATTAGATCATTGAATTTAAATCTACCAACATTCTTGGTCTCCTCCTCTGAACAAAGCTTGTATGGGATATGAAGAAGGGAGAACACAGTCCCTGTCCTCCCAGGACTCACAATCTAAATTGGGTAGAAAAATACCTTTAACTAAATCACCTGAGCCCCAACACTACTTGAATCTACATCTCAAAGTCTTACTGTCTCTCCAGATAGATCATGTATTAATTTGTGCCTTGAGGCTGCTACTTATCCAACTCACCCATTCTGGAACATCCCTCCCCTCACTGCCGCCTCTGTTTTTTGTTTTCCTTGATATTCCTTGCTCCCAAAATTGACTGTTCTCTCAGTCCAAGTTTTACATACATATTCATATATCTGTTCGTTCGTTCGTTCATTCATTCGTTCGTTCATTCATTCATCATTTGTTAAGGTCTTCATCTCCCCGCTAGAGGGTAAATTCTCCAGGAAGAAGACATGGCTCAGAGCGCTTTGCCCAAAGCCGGCCCTGTTATTTACCTTGAAGAACTTGCACCCCGAGCTGGTGGGTGCAGGTGCTCGGTGAGTGCTTGTGGAATGGAACTGAATGAGCTGCGAGCAAGAAGAGCCAAAGGGATTTCAGTCTCTTCTGCTCTCCCTGCCCCTGCCTTCTGGGCAGAGATGCTGGGCAGGAAGCCCCCCAAATCAAACTCCTGGAAGGAGGGGGAGATCTGCAAACACTTCTCCACACAGGATGACCGGGATTATCTGTAGTTTTATTTATTCATTTGGCAGGGGCTTTATTAGGTGCCAGGCACTGTGCTGTGGGGCAGAAAGACAAGCCACGTAGGTGACTGGGTGAGAAAGACACTAATCATAATGAAGTGTGCTACACGTGTATAAAAACAGCCGGGAGTGCACAGAGGAAGGTGTGAGGTCAACAGTTGCTAACCACTGCAACAGTGCATTGTATTTATAAATTATGAGAAAATAATATAAAGGGCCTTGAAAACTACAATCTGGCATGAAGCAGTTTAAACAATGTCTACATCATTTTATTTTGCAGAATATATACTCTTTCTGACAGCTCCTCCTTTTAGGGCCCAATCAATGAGAAATCCATATTCTGGCTGCCACACTATTGATTGATTTTAGTTGTGAAAGTGGGAAAAGTAAAAGGGAGAAATTTGACATATGCAAAATATGCACCCTGTCACATTCACTCTTCTTTAGACTCATGTTGATCCAAGAACAACAGTCCCAACCAGGGCATCATAGATTTTGAATTTTGAGTAAGAAATTCTAAACACCTCTATTCTCAGGTTGGCTTTGGACTTGCCTGGTGACTTTATGTGGCTTGCCTACTGCTTCCCAATTTGGCGTCTCTTCTTCCAGAGAAGAAATTCTAAAACTTACTCATAAAACACTCAGAAGAGATTTAATCGAGAGTACCTTAAAGCCAACTGGGCTGGATCCAGGTGAAAAGTCAAATCCAGTAAAGAAAAATAGAAAATGAGGTTCTAGAACACAAAGTTTTATTTTTTTCAGAGTTTTTATTATCACAGAAGTGGGTGGTACAGCTTTTAAGGCATTTGTACTAAGGCTGCCCAGCAAATGCACAGCTAACCTGGAATATTCTGAGGGAAAAATAAAGGTACGGGGAATCTCGTTTGAAACCAGGGAAAGGCTAAGTGATTGGTAGACTCAACGTAATTTCCCCCCAAGGCTGTTAACATCACAAGGAGACATTACATTGAGCAAATTAAGTCCTGACGGGTCACTTAGGAAACTCACACATCCCACCATTTGATGTCTTACCATTTCATTTTGCTCTGCATTTCAAAGAGATGTTTTAACTCTAACCCAAACCTCTGATATTCAGGAATCACCTATTCATATTTATATGAAGGCAACTCCGATAAAAGAAATCCACAAAGCTTCAGTTTGCTCTGGATTCAATATCCTAGGGGAAGACAACAGTTTTCACTTTCTTTTCTTTCTGGGGAACAAAAGCATCAGATAGGAAATTCTGTCCCTTTGGAAAAGGATCAGCCATTTGTTCTGTAGAAGGCCCCTGAAAGTAAGCAGATAAGGGAAAGGGGATATCTGGACTTGCCTGAGAAAAGCCTTTTAGGTCCAATGTAGCAACTTATTTGAGAGCTGCAACTCATTAAGTGTGGCTCTGATATCACTTCAGATATGAAGATTAGTGGAACATACCAATAGATTGACTCATCAAACAATTCTCTTAGGAATTTGAACATAGCCAATTTGATGGAGAATGACTCCAAAGGCCCAAGCCTGTATGGGATCCTGGTAGAGATAAGATACAGACACCTTTCAGACAAGGGCGTCATTCTTCAGAAATGAGAGCTCAGATTGAGAACTTTCCATCAACATTATCATCGATGTTTATTGGGAGTCTATACACAATCTGGGCACTAACCACACACAGAAAATCTGAAGTCTCTGCCTTCACAGAACATAGAGATGGAGAAAGCTACCCCATCCCCCTCTCCCATCCCAGAGACTACTCTTCAGGGAACAGATCTCTTTTACAAAAAGCTACTGGTTTATATCCCAGATTCTTATTGATCCAGAAAGTAGTGCTTTTCAAGTTTCTGGCTTGAGAAGAGCAGCTACGGTGAACCTTCTCTGATACTCAGGGGAAGCTGCAGGCAATCTTTGCATCGCCTCTAGGAGGATTTCACGTTGCTCTAATCCCTCATTTATCAAACTCCTCACTTGAGTAGTGAAGGGGACCCTTTTGCTTCTTATTTTATGAGTCTGCCAGGACCGACCTGGCAATCCAAACTGAAGCTAAATTCCTCAAAACGCATTTGGTAAATAGACATAAGACAGCACTGTGCTTAACACATATTGTGTACTCTAAGCTATCAATCTTCAATGGAGACTGGAAAGAGGCTCTGAGTTTCCCATTCCTGGAAATCACATGGCATCTGCAATAAGAACATATGGCCACGAGATAGCTGAGGCTCGGATTTGTACCACAGCCAAGAACACTAGACACCCAAGTGTGTAACTACTAATGAATTAAGGAATCATGCAGAGAATTTGCCGAGAGAAGGAAAATAGAGACTGACTTGGAAAAAAGCAGACATTTTAAAGGTATCTGGCAATGGGTAATATCAAAAATATTTACATAAATGTGATAATGAGAGTGATTTGGATTTGGGCGGCGGGCATGGAGTGAAAGAGGCTTCTCAAACTCAGCAGAATTTCAACAATTTTCAAAGATGATAGTGAGGCTTTTAAAAACCCAAACAGGGGATTGCATACTAATATATCTGAAGTTCTTAAAATCTGGCTCAAAAGTAACAGCAAGCAACACAGGCCCAGGACAAACGTTTAGCAAACAAAATCAAAGAGTCTGAATACCGGAAAGAACGTTAAGTATACAAAGCAGATGAAATTTTCAAAAACAGTTCTCGTTTGAGGAGCTGATTGGAACCTACCTATACATTGAAGGGTGAGAGGTGTAATATGGTGAGGCTAACAGTAAAAAAAAAAAACCAAATTGTATTCCTTTTGAAGGTCCTTTAAACTTAAAAAGTATCAACACAAATCTATAGCCTAACTGTACAGTTAAATTAATACAAGACATATGCAACTGATTTCTTATCTTCTGGATTTTTATCCGGCTTTTTATTTCTGCCCTTGGTTCTGTCCTCAATTGGGAAGGGTCACTTCAATGGTTCATCTTAAACGTAACAGGTGTGGATGAACGTTCACTGGGCAACTGTACAGGGCAGAACATATCCTTTACACACCTCCCCATTGAGGCTTTTGTTATAGATCACTGCCAATCTCTGTGAAAACAGGAACCATATTGCAAAGATCAGCAGTCATACAGTTTTCTTTAACAACTTCAAGTACTGAATCGTAAGTCTAGGAGATGTGTACCAAAGGTGTTATACAACACACTGAGTACTAAATAGCAAAAGCTCTTTCCATTGTCACACTCCCTCAGCTTGGAGGGAATCGGGGAAGCCACTGAAATGAATGTGGAATGGTTTACAGAACCTCTGAGTATTCACAGTAGAACCTACAAATAGAAGAATAGCCACCTCTTGCAAAAATAACTGCACTCCTGCCAAGAGGACTTAACTCTAGTGGAGTGCAGAACAGCACGAACATGCTCATCTTTCTTAGAATGAAGAAAAGGAATAGGACAAACATAGTGCTTGTACAAACAGTAATATGAAAAGGAAGCATATAGTAGTTTAGGGAAACAAGAGAGGATGGGGAAGGGAAGGTTTGAGTAGCACACTTGTGTGTACACTTAATAAATAGCTATGACTTCCAGATCAAAGAACCGTGGCAGCTGGTGTATTTCTGGAAGGGCAACAGGGATGGGAGTAGGGGAGGCAAAGGGGACTGATGTTTACGGAGTGCCCCTTCCACACAGGGCTGGGGAGCACCATGCGTTTGAATCATCCCTCTGTTTCTCATACCCACAGCTTTGGTCCTCACATTAGCACTCTGCCACTTGAAATAGACCACTGTCCTGCCGCTTTCTAAACATATAAGCTTGAACTAGTCATTTCATGTCTTCAAGTGTTTGTTTCCTGATTTTTTTTAAGTAGAGATAAACACCTGTCCTTGAAGAGTTCTGGTACAGATGGGGCACAAATACAGGTGACTCCCCAGGGGAGGTGCTCAAAAATGGGTAACTTTTATGAGTGAAATTTACAACTACTTACTAGAAAGCTAGGATTTGAACCTGGGTCTTCTAAATATAAAAACTGTGTTCCCCACTCTCTCACCTCTGCCCTTAGGAGTTTCTCCACTTGTCTCTTTCTTAAGAAGAATTAAAAAAAAAAAAAATCTCATGCTGAACCTCCAATCTTTCCTTTCCACAAGTGTTTTTCATAAAAAAACTTGTGGGGGTATTTTACTAAAAATAGCCCAACTCAACCAACTACATATTCAAAGCTGAAATGTATTTGTGGACAAGATGAAAGGTTCTCACATGGGTTTTGGTTCTTGGCTTCAACTTGGTGTGTATCTCTGCTTGGTTGGCTTTTGTAATTTATGCTCCTGTCACTTTATGCAAAAATGGCTCCCTGATGGAAGGTATGTGTTTCTATGGCTTTGTACTAATTTGCATAGTTCTTGAGCAACTGCTAAAATGGTCTGGAGCGCTGTAGTAGCTCCTTGGGTGCTCTTGGATTAAGAAAAAAAACAAACAAAACTGATGATTTACTATGTGCTAAGCATTGTGGTCAGTGTCTTAGACAATGGGAAAAACCACTAATGCACAGTGATATCTACACTCCTCTTCTTTTAGTGTCAAAGGCTGGACCTCAGCCTCTGCCAGGTTAGGTGTGGACAGGTGACTGAGTCCTGGGAGTGGGAGCACAAGGGATGTATACCCCTTCCATCTCCAGAACAACCAAAATTTCTGTGATGCCCTCTTCTTCCATGCATAATCTTTGCTCTTTTTTTTTACCCCAGGAGGTTGAATTGAGGGAACCCTAAGGACCCAAAAGAGAGCAGCTTGAGATGGAAGGTATCAGAATCCATAAATAATTACAAGGAGCAGGGTGCCTTCCTGACCCACACAGGACTGCGAGGTGACCAAGAAATAAACTATAGTAAGCTACTGAGACTGCAGACTTCATAGCAGCTCACGTTATTTATTCCAAACGACATAGAACTATTACCTCATTTATTTTCATTACAGCTCTGTCAGGTAGTATTATCGCCTACATTTAAAACTCATAGAGGAACAGGGTCTCAGAGAGGTAGGTGACTTATCCAAGGGCAAAGAGCTAAGAGATGATGAAATCAACGTTCAGTCCTAGGTCAAACTCGAGAACCGTGTTCTGACCCATGGGAGTGTACTGTCTCCCTAATAGCTATTGTAACTAGCTAAGTACAAACCCACACTATGGCAGTTCTGGTCTCAACTTCGAACTTATGTTCCAGAATAGAAGTGCTTTATTTTCCCACTAGTTATAAGAAAGATTAGTAAAAATTAACATGGGACTGATTTTTGCAGGTGATTTCACTCAGGGAGAAACAGGGTAATGTATATAAGACATTAAAAGCAGAACTGATAAACAAGGGGCCAGGTGTTTACAAGAACAAATAGTTTGAAAACCACTATGTCGCATCCCTGCTTCTCACACTGTGCTACTCAGGTTTCTTCTTTTTAAACACCGAATTCAGTTCTGGAATTCACTTTTATGGATGTATCAGCGCTATCCATGGGTTAAAAGTTAATGCATACCTTTAAAGCAAGGAACTCCTGAGTGACAAGGTGGACTCCACCCGCGCCTGCTTGTCAAACCACTTCCTGTTTCATTTCACTTACACAGTAGCACCATTTGATTTATTGGTTAATTGTGGATCTTTGCCTGCCAGCCACTTTGTAATGAAGAAGACCAATTCTTCTGCTGTGTCATTAGTTTGAGTTTCTAGCCTTCTCCAAATTTCAGTTCTTTCCTTCCTTCGGTCTGAAGTCTATACCCAGCTCTGTACAGTTCAGTGAACATTTCCATCCCTTTGTCTGTGTTTACTAACAGGGCTGCAACACAGTTCAGAACTGGCCCCTGCCCGAGGACCAGGAGAAGCAGCTGATTTTTCATCATAAATGGACCACTGTTCTATGCTAGTTCAGTTAGTCCCTCAATCTGTTTTTTCTTTTAAATGACAATGACTGTAATAACTTTATGCAGTCATTCTCAAAGTTTTGATAACTTTCTGTGTAGATAATGCCTAGCGTAAGGGGGAATATTTAAAATACTCAAGAAGGGTATTTTTCAATCCAAATGGTTTGGCAGTTGTGCTGGAACACGTCTCTAGAGGCTTCCTGCTAAGCCAGGAACTATCCCTTCGGTTATGGGATGGTGGGGTAGCTCAGGTCATGGGGAAGGACTAACGCAGTTAGATAAACAGGGGAGAACTTATAGGGATGGGCCAGTACTTCACTATTTTGACAACTGATTCATATGTAGTGTTCCACACTGACGTAACACTACCTTGACCTAGAGTAGGTGATGGAAACTCAGACTTGTACATACCAATTCAATATGAAAAGGACAGCCACTTTTCCACCTCTGCTGGCAGCTGAGCTGTGTAGATCCCGAACCAGAAACACGAGAGAGAGACAACCTGAAACATGTCTATTCCCTTGACGATGTTCACTTTCCTTTATATATGTTTCATGTAGAGCAGTACTCAATAAATGCTGCTGACTGACAGGCATTCATTGAATGCCTAGTGTATATAGAGCATGCTCCAAAAAATTTACAAAAAGAAAATACAAATGACATAAATTAAACTTGTAGTTATTGTGATGATTGATGAAAGAGGCAGCCATTGGAGATGACAGTAAATCACAACTCTACCCTAACGAAGTCTTGTGAAGAGAGGTGACTTCAAACTTAGGATCAAACATATTTTGCAGAGTGCTGCTCCCGGCATCATTTAAGTTCTGGTCTTTGTCAGCTGTCATTGGTAAGGGACAGACAGAATGAAACCCATACAACTCAAAACAAACAAATAACCACCTGCATGCCTGAAAAAAAATCTCATATCTCCCCCACTTGAAACACAAGTTTGTATTTGTGATCTGATTTTGAAGACCATAAAACTTTATATCTCCATAAATATGATGCAGCTGCCTCTGATGGGTAGGCTGTCCCCCTACTCCTTTGGTAAAAGGCTACTTGGTAAAATGATCTTTGAGTGCTGGGGATGAATTACACACCCTGCAAGTTGTCAAATGCACGCAGCTTTCTCAAGTAAGGGTGATTTACTTTGAGCAACTCATTTACTAGCAACTTAGACTGTGACATTCTCTTATTTCTGGTATCGTCTTGGGCATGTCAAATTAAAAATCTTGTAATATCCAAAACATTGATTAAGTTTTATTTGTTCAAACAAAATTTTTTAAGAACCTCGTTATTTCTTTTTTTCAGACCACGTAAACATTATAAAAATTGAAAAGACAAACATTTGCAACTAAAGCTTAAGATTCCATTTGAATGACCCATGAATGAACATTTTCAGTTAGAAAGCGAGGCCTGGGAGATAAATGAGACATGACTATGACTTCTCTTCCTGGTGTTAGATTATGACTTTCAGGAAAAGGAGGTAATAAAAGCGTCGGGAGAAAGGTATTTGTCTGACATTGTGTCAGATTCCCTAAGGCCCGTGAGCACCTTGAGAAGTAACAGCTGGGAGGAGCAGACGGAGTGCTTTAGCAGCCTTTGGAAAGTTGCCATCATGTCTCCTTAGCTTTCTTAAAAAGCACTCACTTGGTATTTGTCTTCTACTTTTATTAGCTTAAAAAATTTTAGCAGATTGTCACACAAACGACGTTATGGGAGATATTCACAATTTTGTTGATTACTTTTCAAGCCTTTCTTAGTGTTACTTTAATTATTCTAAACAGCATTTTAAAACTGTTTAGATGAATTGAAAATACGATTCATTCCAAAGAACTGATATGGAAAAGATATTCTTAGAGTCAGAATTTTTGAGCCAGAAGGGGACTGACACATCACCTATTTCAACCCTCTCATTTTACAGATAAGGGTACCAAGACCCTGTTGGGTGAAATGATTAAACCCAAGGTCACCTAAGAAGGTTCTGGGCATGAACCAAAACTCCCAACATTTAGTCTAATTTTCTTTCTGTGAATGGCCAAAGCCACCCTGTTGTCCTTTTCTCATTCCCGCTCACAACCACGACCCCTGTCCCTTGTCCCCAGCAAAGGACAGCGACCAAGCTGCCTCTGGCCAACAGCAGCATCTGCGGGTGGCACTGGGCGCTGCAGTTTCCTCCCACAAAATACGGATATGCATTTACGTGCCTTTTTTCCTCCTTTGTATATCTCCTCTCTGTCTTCCAATTCTTTTCAAAATCAATGAAATTTGTGAGTCCCCAGTACCCAAATCAGTGTCCATGAATTTATGGAGAAGATAAGCAATATATTCAAATCAGGAAACTATTAAGTTAGACGTATTAGACAGAAGAAAAATTTCAAATATCTCAAAAGGTGCTTATAATTTGTCTTTTAACATTTTTTCCAAAAGTCTCCTTCTACTGCCTGTAATAAAAATCTGTGTCCTGCGAAGCATCCATTTCCAAGATTGCTTTTTAATTCTGAACTTTAAACTTACTTATTTGCCCTAAATTACAGACACCTCAACTTTTTTCTTGAACTTTTTGTCTATTTCTCATGGTACTTACTAACTCTGGGACATTATGCAAGACACTTAACTAGTTTCTTAGTGGAAAAGTGATGGTATTGGATCTTATAAACCTCAGCAAACATTGACCACACATGTACTAGGACCCATATCTAGGACACAGGTGAGTGAGGACCACACATTTAGGACCACACTATGCTCTGAAAAAGAAGCATAGAGGAACAAAGGACATGGAGGTTAGGGTCATCGTAGTTGTGTTTGGGAATCTGAAATTAAAAGCATGTAACAAGGAGAGGCTACAGGACCAATACAGTGCAATGAAAACTAAGCATCACCAAGAGCTTAAAATCTGTGATCTGAATGAGATAGCAACTCAAGCTGGACTACAGAGTGGTGGCCTCCAGACCCTCAGCCTGTGTTCAATTTCTGGCTTTGCCCTTACTAACTATGTGACCTTAGTACATCTCTTAACCTCCTTAAGCTTCAGTGTCTTCATCAACATGGTGATAATAACGTTACTAAGTCTTTTAGGCTATCCTGTGGACTAGGCAAGAGGCTGTCTGGAGAGTATTTGGCTTAGTGTCTGGTGTGTAGGAGGCACTGCATAGACATCAGCTCATAGCACTGTGTTCCCATCCTCCTGATCAGCGCAGACACAGACTGACGGCAGTTCAAGTTCCTGGAATCTTTATGAGGAGGCAGGATTTGAGATGGGTCTTTGATTACACTTCAAATTTGAACACAGGAATCTGAATGCCAGAGAAGATTCTAGGAGATGGGGAGTGATGTATGGTTTCTTGAGTAGTTTAGACACCAATGAGGGCAGTATTTTCAGATCAGCACTTGGATTAAAAAAATTTTTTTTTTAATTGCAAAGTAAATACAAGTATCTAGGTATAAAAATCAATGTCACTGTTCTGGCTGTGATCTCACTAGAAAGGATCCCAAGACTCCTGAGATCTTTTCCTCCACTTCTGATTCTCCAAGCTCCCTATGAAATATAGATATTAAAGGATTAAAATTCAGCAAGTCATTTCGGGTTAAGGAGAGGAAGAGGCTTTGCTATATACCCTTTATAAATATGAGGCATACACTGAGACTCAACTTTGAAGATTTTAAAAACAAATACATCCAGTTACCCAAATTCTACAAATTATCACTGGTATTCATTCATTTATCTTCTCTCTTTGTAAATACGGACATATTTATGGGTTACATTTGGGGAAAAAAATCCCAAGGACCTTGTTATTCCAGGAAATGGCTGCCGGGATGATTGGTTCAAGAAGAACATCATCTAATGCTCAGCAGAGCTCATGCAAGATGTCTGCATTGTCTCTTCTCTCACCTTTAGGTGTCTACACCACATAAAACTCACTGCTGCAACCAATGCCCAGTGCACACTCAGGATGCAATGATTTCCTACTGTAAAGATGGTGTCATCCAAACCCCCACAATAGCTTGGATGTCTGCTTTAAGACTAATGAATTTACCAGTCTATATAATGGCCCTTGTATTTATACTTTAGAAAAAGAACTATAATTTCATTTCTGAAATTTCATTCTTTTCTTCTGTAAACAGAAATAGAGAGTACCCAAGAAAGATCATCTTCAGAGTCTGTATACAGGTAAAGGGAAACAATTCCCTTAGCCTCATGTATCAGGGTTACCTAGTCCTCTGTTTAGATATGCATTCCAGACAGGGGAATCAGTTTCTAAAAAAATGATTACATAAAGATACACAGGCTGGTCAGACAGATGGGAAAGGGGACAGAGGGGGGATGTGAGGGTAAATACTATTTTTCCTTCCATGGAAGTACTTTAAAACTAAATGTCTTACCTTGAAAAGTCAAGAGTTATGTAAAGTATTGGTGGCTGGAGTCATCTGAGAAAAGCAAAACCAGAACATGTCTTTCCTTTATGGGTCAAACAGAAGTCAGCAGAATTGTGAAAGCCCTTTATACCACTCAAAAATTGTTATAAAAAATGAACACTCTGGGCAGTGCTAAGAGGGAAGTTTATAGCGATACAGGCCTTAAAAAAGAACAATCTCAAATAAAAAAATCTAACCTACCAGCTAAAAGAATTAGAAAAAGAAGAGCAAAAAACCCCAAAAGTCAGCAGAAGGAAGGAAATCATAAAGATCAGGGAGGAAATAAGTAAAATAGAGATTAAAAAAACAATAGAAAAAAATGAAGCAAACCAAGAGCTGGTTTTTTGAAAGAGTAAATAAAATTGACAAACCTCTGGCCAAGCTCACAAAGAAAAGAGAGAGCACAAATAAGCAAAATAAGAAAGGAAAATGGAGAAATTACAACCAATATCACAGAAATACAAAATATCATATGGGAATACTATGAACAACTATATGGAAACAAAATGGATAACCTAGAAGAAATGGACAAGTTTTTGGAAACATACAGTCCACCAAGACCAAATCAAGAAGAAATTGACTACTTGAACCAACTGATCACTACAAATGAAATCAGATTAGCAATAAAAAACCTCCATACAAATAAAAGTCCAGGACCGGACAGCTTCACTGGGGAATTCTACCAAACATACAAAGAAGAACTCATACCTGTCCTTTTCAAACTCTTCCAGAAGACTGAAAAGGAAGAAATACTCCCAAACTTATTCTATGAAGCCACCATCACCCTGATACCAAAACCAGGCAAAGACACTACCAAAAAAGAGAATTACAGACCAATATCACTGATGAACATAGATGCAAAAATCCTTACCAAAATATTAGCAAATAGGATCCAACAGCACATAAAAAAGATTATACACCATGATCAACTTGGGTTCATCCCAGGGACACAAGGATGGTTCAACATATGCAAATCAATCAATGTAATACACCACATCAACAAGAGAAAGGACAAAAACCACATGATCATCTCAATAGATGTAGAAAAAGCATTTGATAAAATTCAACACCAATTTATGATAAAAAATCTCACCAAAGTGGATATAGAGAGAACATATCTCAACATAATAAAAGCTATATATGACAAACCTACAGCCAGCATAGTACTCAACGGTGAAAAACTGAAAACCTTCCCACTAAAATCTGGGACAAGACGAGGCTGTCCATTCTCATCAATCCTATTCAACAAAATCATGGAAGCCCTAGCCACAGCAATCAGGCAAGAGAAAGAAATAAAAGGGATCCAAGTTGGAAGAGAGGTAGAATTGTCACTATATGCAGATGACATGATGCTATACATAGAAAACCCTAAAAGTTCCACACAAAAACTACTAGAACTAATCAAAGAATTCAGCAAGGTAGCAGGTTACAAGATTAACGTACAAAAATCAGTTGCATTTCTTTACACTAATGATGAATCAACAGGAAAAGAAAGTAAAGGAACAATCCCTTTTAAAATAACACTCAAAGTAATAAAATACCTAGGAATAAATCTAACCAAGGAGGTGAAAGAATTATACACGGAGAACTATAAAACATTGCTTAAGGAAATTAAAGACTTAAAAAAATGGAAAGATATCCCATGCTCCTGGATTGGAAGAATCAGTATTGTTAAAATGGTCATACTGCCCAAGGCAATCTACAGATTTAATACAATCCCTATCAAATTACCCAGGACATACTTCACAGAAGTAGAACAAATCATAATAAAATTTATATAGAATCACAAAAGACTCAGAATTGCTAAAGCATTACTGAAGAAGAAGAAAGTGGCTGGAGGAATAACCCTCCTAGACTTCAGACAATACTACAGAGCTACAGTAATCATGACAGCATGGTATTAGTACAAAACAGACATATGGACCAATGGACCAGAACAGAGAGTACAGAAATGAACCCATAAACTTTTGGTCAACTCATCTTCAACAAAGGAGGCAAGAACATACAATGGAATAAAGACAGTCTCTTTAGCAAATGGTGTTGGGAAAACTGGACAGCAGCATGTAAATCAATGAAGCTAGAACACTCCCTTACACCATACACAAAAATACTCTAAATGGATCAAAGACTTAAACATAAGACAAGATACAATAAACCTCCTAGAAGAAAATATAGGCAAAACATTATCTGACATCCATCTCAAAAATGTTCTCCTAGGGCAGTCTACCCAAGCAATAAAAATAAAAGCAAGAATAAACAAACGGGGCCTAATTAAACTTGCAAGCTTCTGCACAGCAAAGGAAAACATAAGTAAAACAAAACAACAACCTAAGGAATGGGAGAAACTTTTTGCAAATGATGAAACCGACAAAGTCCTGATCTCCAGAATATATAAGCAGCTCATACAACTTAATAAGAAACAAACAAACAAACCAATCCAAAAATGGGCAGAAGACCTAAACAAGCAATTCTCCAATGAAGACATATGAATGATCAACAGGCATATGAAAAAAATGCTCAACATCACTAATTATCAGAGAAATTCAAATCAAAACTACAATGAGGTATGACCTCACACCAGTCAGAATGACCATCATTCAAAAGTCCACAAATGACAAATGCTGGAAAGGCTGCAGAGAAAAGGGAACCCTTCTACACTGCTGGTGGGAATTCAGTTTGGTGCAGCCACTGTGGAAAACAGTATGGAGATTCCTCAAAAGACTAGGAATAGACTTACCATATGACCCAGTCATCCCACTGCTGGGCATATATCCAGAAGGAACCCTACTTCAAAAAGACACCTGCACCCCAATATTCACAGCAGCACTATTTACAATAGCCAAGACATGGAAACAGCCTAAATGTCCATCGACAGCTGACTGGATAAAGAAGCTGTGGTATATTTATACAATGGAATACTATTCAGCCATAAAAATGACAACATAATGCCATTTGTAGCAACATGCATGCCCCTGGAGAATGTCATTCTAAGTAAAGTAAGCCAGAAAGAGAAAGAAAAATACCATATGATATCACTGAAGACAACAAACGAACTTAAATATAAAATAGAAACAGACTCATATACATAGAATACAAAATTGTGGTTGCCAGGGGGGAGGGGGGTGGGAAGGGACAGAGTGGGAGTTCGAAATTTGTAGATACTGACAGGTATATAATAGAATAGATAAACAAGTTTATACTGTATAGCACAGGGAAATATATATAAGATCTTGTGGTTGCTCATGGTGAAAAAGAACGTGACAACATATATATGTTTATGTATGACTGAAAATTGTGCGTTACAGTGGAAATTGATGCAACATTGTAAACTGACTGTAACTCAATAAAATAAAATTTAAAAAAAAAGAACTCTCTGGATGCTATAAAACTCTAGTTTACTATACATGTTTGTTAGCAAATAATACCTGAGTCTTTTTACCAAGCCACTGAATCAGAAATAAGTAACAGTTTAAAAAAATAGTTTTTCTATTATTGTGTAAGATTAATTCCCCTTTATTAAATTTAGATCCTGAAAGATAATTCTCTTATTTGAGGGCGCTATAAAAACAAAACATTTTATGTACAGCAGTGTTGAGGAACTTGGCCATGAGTCAGGGTGGAAGGCTCAGTGTATTACCATAAATGGGTGGATCCCACCATTGCAAGCTGATGCACAGGCTGGTCTGGCTTCTCAATCAAAGCAGCCCTTGCAAGGCACAAGTGTGGCAGCATGCAAATGGGGAAGAAAGGCACAGCAGAATTGATGCTACTCTTCTATTGAAGAGAAGGAAAAAAGCATAGGGTAGTTTACTATGGACATAGCTGCTGCTAACTGAAGTGTTCTCTTTCTTTACACTCTGTTCTTAAGATGGGCTGATCCACTGACTATGAGTAACGCAGAGCCTAGTAATTTCATAGGGAATTTTAGATTAAAGCCCAATGATATTAAATACCTGGAGAACCTGGCATAAATAAAAATGGATTACTAGTACTGCTCAAATTAATTTTCAATAGTAAAATAAAATATTTCCATAGTAAATCTACAAATTGCATATCCACATAGGCTGCCTCTTCCCATCCAGTGTACACTGTGTTGGCTACCAGAAAAAAAAAAAAAAAGAAGAGAAAAGAGAAGGAGACCCCTTTTATTGCTGTATCTCTTAAAACTTGAATGTTATCTAGAGATCTCCTCTTAACGAAGCAACCTGTGGCTTCTCTTCCTGTTCCTGCAAACCTGTCAACATTTCTTGGTCAGCTGAGAGATATCTTCAGGGCTCCAAAGAGCCTGAGAAGGAAAGAGTCACTTGAGAGAGATGAAATTTACCATGCTTTGCACTCACAAATTTCAATGAGCCAGTGAATATTCCATAAAAATAGGCATCACTTCTGTTAATGAAAGAGATACTTAGTAGAGAGAACGTAGATGATCTTGCTTTTGGTATTAGAGTTCATCCCAAAACTAAGTAATAGATACAATCTAGGTTGCTCAACATATTGGGGGAATATTTTCCTAGGTAAACTAAAGCACATGCTGACTATAGAAGACATTCCTATGAATAAGACAACTATTAAATTTAACTATTTAAATTATCCACTATCACTGAGTATCATAAAAACCTTTAACATTCAACTGGTTTCCCCAAAGAAAAGATATAAATTGGTATAGGGACATAAGCCATATTTATGCCAGTTTAATTCAATGAAATCTGTTTGAAATACTAGCAATTCAAATAAGCAGAAAGACAGCGTCACAGGTTCCTTCGGGAATTCTGGAAACTAGATTCACCCTCCGTTTTTTACTTCTACTTAGAAAGGGTTCAGTGAGAATAAATAATGATGTTCTTAACAACCGAGTAAAGGGAACAGTGTAAACATGGAATGCTTTACACCTGCCATAAATTAAGGCTTTCATAAATCATAAATCGTGATTAGTCTCAAAATCAAATCCTTATGAACATTAATGGATAGTCCCAGCTCTACCTGGCTTAGAAAGAGGACAGATTAATGTTAGCTATATGCTATTAATATATGCTATTGACAAATAGGCATATGCTATGATGAGAAACTTAGAGGGGAAACTCTCCCAAATTTACTTGTTCCTCCAACTTGGGTTGCTGTGTCTGGCCCAACAGGTTTTGTGTGATGCCAGGATGCCAGTTACACAAATTATTATGTGAACAATCTTCCAGCCACTTCAAGTACACATAGTATATACAATTTGTTCTGTTGAAACAAATAATTTAAGATTTAATGAAGGATTAAGTAATTTAATTCCACCAATGTAGGTAGTGTGCTTGATGTAGTGTCTTACAAGTCGTTAGGGAGCCTTCTTTTGTTTTTATATTATATTTCAGATTTGAGAATAGTTTCGGCATTAGGTTCAAATTGGATCTTC
Organism: Camelus dromedarius; assembly: GCF_036321535.1. Taxonomy (NCBI): domain Eukaryota; kingdom Metazoa; phylum Chordata; class Mammalia; order Artiodactyla; family Camelidae; genus Camelus; species Camelus dromedarius. The sequence continues at coordinate 34,678,741 of NC_087438.1, forward strand.
CTCTTAAAGTAAGCTGTAGCAATAGACATCTTTATTGGAGCCAATCTCACCTCTCTCATTATTGCTACCTTTATTTTCTTCCATCATTTACCACAGAAATAATATAAAAAGCTATATACATTTTCCTACATACTACATTGCAATTTCCTCAACAGCATAAAAACCCAGTGATGATCTAACAAGATGAGAGTGACCAAAGGTCAGGTGTTTCATTTCTTCTAACTCTACCCCACAAGCCTTTCTTTTTCTCACCTTGTAGGTAGGTTTTGTTTGTGTTTGTGTTCTGATAACTATCTTCCAAATACGCATGTAGGTTGGCAGATTATACATCTTGTTTCTTATACATCTTCCGTATTCTGCACACTTGGCACAGTAGCTATTTAATGGAAGATATTCTTTCTGATGGGTCAGGCTTACCCTAACCCACTCACTGGCCTTAGACTGCCATGTCTTGATGATTATTTTACATAATGCATGGTTTCTGGAGATTAGCCCACATTTCGCTGGATCCCAAAATTTAGTTTTGTAAATCAGCGTTTGTATCCACTTGATAAACTAAGAAAGGACAGCTCTGGTGCCCATACCTTGCTACATTACAAAAAAATCATAGCTGTGAGTATTTTCAAACAAATCTAAACCTTATAAGGAAGGAAACTTCTGCTTATTAAGACAGAACTAGGATAAAGAATGCAGAAAACATATGCTTTTGGGGAGGGTGAGAGGAGGCAGTAGAAAACTAAACTTAAAATGCTTTGGGTACAAATTTCCCCAAGGGAGTACAAACCAAACGGAATTGAGTAACGCCCACCAGCCCCTGGCCCTGCCAACATCTCCCCCTTCTTTGAAGAGCTTTGCCAATGGCTTTTACCTCTGGCACAAAGACCAGTTACAAAATGGACCTACTATTCCCAATCCCAGGCTTTGAAATAACAAATAAGCAAGGAAGAAAAAACCTTCATAAGCGGATCACCATCTGGGTTGAGGAACGAATTTACGCCAATGAAGTGGTGCTACAGAATTATAAACATTCTGGAAGACTCTGTGCCTTGATCAGAAGTACTGGGTGAAAGCCAAATTTGGAAACTGAAAGCAGGCTGGAGCCAATGTTTGTGGTCTTTATCATTCACTGTGATATTGGTTATAGGTAATGCTGGACACACTGTCAGTGGGGAGTTAATGAAGCCTTTGAAATGGGAAGTGGTTGGCAGTAACAAAGCAGATTACGGGGAATGGAGATTTGCAAATAGAGGCTAAAGATGAGTTTGTCAAAGATGGAGGAGCTCAAGAAACTGCAAGTGAAATGTAGAGCTGGGGCGAAGGACATTTAAAGCCCTACCCATTTCTGATCACTTCTAACAGAGCCCTGTCTTATAAACCCTCTTGTCTCCAAATTCATTGGGTATAACTGGGCTTATTTGAAAGGATATATAAATCACAGAATCAATGCTGTAGTTTCTAACAAAGAAACGAACGAAAAACTTTCATTTAGAATAGGACCACACACCTCTGCGGCACTCTTTCTGTGACATCACTTCTTGGGACAAACTTCAGGGCCTCTTCCAAAAACAATAACCCTACCCACCTTTGTTTCAGGCTCTCCAAGAATCTTCCAAAATCAAGGCATGAAGCCATGTGTAGAATTACCCCCTGAGAAAAAGGACTAATTGAATCTAGAAGGGAAAAGGACATAGGACACAGGAAGGGTATAGTGTGAACAGCATTCCCTCACAGGTCCTGACTGTCAGGAGAAAGCTTTCCTTTTATCAGTGAAGGTTAAGAGAAAGCGTTCACACGTATGAGAATGAACACTCACAAAGTCACCTCAATACACATCAAGTTTAGGATCTCTCCCAATGAGAATCTACCCTTTCTTCTACGTTGCTCAGTTTCAGTTTTAGAAGATGAAGGCCCACATAGCATATCTGCACAATGACATTTGCAGGATATTCCCCAAAGCTGGCTTAACTAGCAATGCCCAAAGGGCTAAATCTAGATTTTGAAGATTCCTAAAGTTATAAAAATGAGTGCGGTGTAGGCAGAGGCCTTTAAGCTCTAACTCTAAATCAGTCAGGATTGGTAAAATAATTGCATTTTGTTTTACTCTGACAATTTGCATGAGAAAGAAACCACTAAGATTCATCTGGGGTTCTAAATAAACATGGAATTTATTATAGTTGTTTAAATTAAAGACTTTTCGATAGACGTTCATAGAAATGTTTCCTCTGATCAGTATGTACATTTAGTTGATCGAGGAAAAAATTCCCTCTGGAGTGTCACTTACTCGTTCATTAAATCTTTAGTTATTTGTTACAACAGGAGAGAGTGAGCTGCATTGCTTTTATTTGCCACTGTACCTGGTGGAGGACCCCTCGGCAGACTACAAAAACAGACGCAGAATTCCTGGATGCCAGGGAAGCTGCCATTTAGCTCAGGGCTTCCTTATTGCCATTTCACAAGAAATCTTAAGTATGTAACTGCACATCAACTTAAAAGTACTGTTTTTTATTGTTTAGCTGAAATTCTAGGGAGGATAGCATATAACTGGAGAAAAAAATAAAAAAGGAAACTGGGCCACACAGAGCTCTTAAATCAATTTCACAGCTGCCCAAAGACAGGAGATTTAAATAAATGTACATTAAACTCTTAACTACTCGACACACACATCTTTTCTCTCTAGTTTGTAGGAAGACTAGTTCCAACAGAAGAAGGCCTTGAAGGATGTTATTACCCATTTTCCATCTATTAATAGAATAATGCAGTAGTCAGAAGACTTTCAAAAGATAAAAGCATCATTCTCTCTAAAGTTTCTGGACTCTTGCCGAAATCACAGTCATATTTTCATATTTGTCAGCTCAAAGAGACTCTTGTATAATAGCAAATAAAAATTAAGTGTTCACACTGGGCTTCAAAGCAAAATTCTTTTCAGTGATGATGCAGAAAGCACAGTATACATCTTTCTTTAGGAAGGTTTACTGCCTCAAATTCAATATTCAAGCTGGTAACATCACAGAGTTAAAAACACACTGGGACAATGATGGCTAAGATTCGATTTAAAAAAAATTAGGCTAATTATGCAGAAAAGAGTTCTCACATGGGTGAATCCAGAGCCCTTTCCCAAAGGTGGCATTTTTCAGAAATGTCCTTAATAAAGACATGGAACTGAAGAATGAACAGGGAGAAAAAGGACAGTGGATCACAGTTCATATACTATTACCACATAATGGGTGCAAAGCAGTGTTCAAGTAAAGAATTAAGCCACTTAATAAACAAATGTAAAAAAGCTATTAAGTAACAGCAGTCCCTTGGGTGTTACTCGTTTCTTGGTAAACACTCTCATATCCTAACACTTTTTCTTGGATTACTTTCCCAGTGACCGAAGGAGTTTTTCTTTACACCTCCTCTCAGCTGGAAGCAACGTCTGCTAATAGGGACATCCACACTAGTGATGAAGAGAAGTTGTGAAAGTCGTCGAGTTAAATAGTTTCAGGTTACTGACAGAAAAAAAAAAAAAAGAAAAAGAAAGAAAAAGAAAATACTGGCAGAATCCTGTTCAGATACTGGCTGACTCAAGAACACAAAAGCAAGCTTATCCTCTTTAGGGATGTCTGGTATGCATCATTCTTTTGTTTGAGCACAGTTAGTGGACTTTTCCATTTGGAAATATCCCAACCTCAGTGCCTCGGACAGTGCCCATTGGAAGGCAAGCTCTCCGTGAGTTTTTTATAGCAATCCTTTGAAATGTGGTTAAATGTTTTCTGGATTCCTGGGTAAATCTGGGTGGTGCAGAGGGCCAACTGATGGGGGGGAGAGGGGACCAGGAGGGGAATTTATTCATGGCTGATTTGCACTCTGATGGCCATATTCCTCCAAAGCAAACAGTAACACCACCACAAATCTTAGACAATCTCAGATATTTATTCGTAATCTCAGAGAAGAGAAAGGAAATTTTAAAAAGAAATTGGTTATGAAAAAATTTGTATTTAGAAAGAGATGCATATATAAGACCTAATAAAACAGTATTTCTTGATATTTATTTAAAACATAATCATAAATATTTCTTTATATAAATATCTTCATGTTAGTCCTCTTTACTTAGAAATAATGATTAAAAATAAGCAAACAAGGGCAAAAGCTACCATCTGCTTCACACCTCCACTTTTAGTGCTTTACATGGTTTTGTGCATTTATCCTCAACAACTTTGTGAAGGAGATGTGGTTTTTGCCCACATCACAGTTTAACAATGCCTAGAGAAAGGGTAAAGAACTTGCCCAAGGTCACATGCCTTGAAAGTGGGAAAAGCTGACTTTCAAACTCAGAACTGTCTGATTCTAAAACTTACGTGCTCAACTACTACCCCATCGTCCAGGCTGGATGATCAGAGTACTGGGGCAATTGCAGGGCGCTGGACCAGCTTAAATTTCAGTTGTGGCTTTGCCATCTGCTACCTGTATGATATTGAGCAAACCTTACCTCCTTTCCTGAAAAGTAATACACAGCTATCTTTCAGGGTTGTTAGGGGAATTACAAAGAACATCTATGACGAACTCGATCGCTGCTACTGCTACTGTTGTTACTATCATTATTATTACAAGGAATATAGAATTCTGAAGTTTATTAAAGGTTGAGTGCCCAGTGTTCTCATTTATCCATGCATTTCATCTGCATACAACCTAACGATGGGACTCAGGCTGTGTGAGCCCCTCTGCTGGGGTTAGCTGGAGGAAAAGCTGGGACCAGGGCTCTGCTCCCCTGCTCAGTGCAACTTCCATCACCCCAGCTACCTCTAGCTTGTTTTACTTTAAAAAGATGAAACAAATCCCAAACATTGCTAATCAAATCCAAACCAAATAAGGAAAGAAAATGTTCCTCCTTTGCAGAGAACCATAAAATAGGAATGCAGAAAACACATGCTTTTGGAAAAAAATCAAAAGAAAAAACTCAATACTCTGGGTACAAATTCCCCCAAGGGAACAGAGACCTGACAGAACTGAAAAAAACACCCACTGACAGTGAACCCTGCCAAGAGTTCTCCCTCCCCGGAGGCTTAATGGCAATGGCTTTCACCTCTGGCATGGTGACCAAATACAAAATGGGCCTTCAAGCCCTAAGCACAGATGTCCTCAATGACAAATTAAGTGTCCAGGGGATAAAAGGTTATCGTGGAATCAGTACAACACACGAACACGCACGTGCGCACGCACACACACACACACAGTCTGAAGTGGGGTTAAAAAGTCTCATTTGGCTTTTAGCACATTTACACTGGTTTTTCTTTTCTAGGATAACTCTTAGGTCAGTAGATTAAACAACGTTCAATACATAAGAGGAAAGACCCCCATGGAAGTGGGAAATAAGTTATCAAAATAACAATACCACCATCAACGATATGCCAAGTCTGTGTAATCAGGGGCAGGCTATGGAAGGGCAAAGAAAGCACAGGAACATTAATGGTCCTCCCAGTCCACACCTGGTACAACAGCAAGATCATTACCACTTGGGGCTCAACAACTGCCAGGGTCGTTCATACTGAGGTCAGATCAGTGTTCATATTTGCTCTTATGAGAACAGAAATAAAACAGTTCACTGTCAGAGATACACATAATACTAAAATGCTGAAATAATTTTCTCTCGATCCAGAGGATTGTTAAGATAAACACCCTCAAATAATATGGTATTTAAAATTTAGGAGAGTCCATAAACATGCAAAATGTTTAATTTTAATTTGGCTCTCATTTGTATGTCTCTTCCAATATATCATTTTTTCTTCTCTGTTTCTTTTCCTTTTTAGTTACAAGAGGTGGTTTATCCAGAGTTCCCCTTGGTTAACACTGTGGAAAAATTTTTAAATGTAAGCTAGCTTGTAATATCTATGACATCAAAAACACTTGGTGAGCAACTCAACTACAGTACGACATACATACCTCCCCACTGCATGCATCGGTAAACACTCTTACTTTGTTGGACAAAAAACTAAGACATCAAATATTTCTACGATAGCCTGTATACATTTTCTGATCAATAACCCTTATATTATTTTGCACACATCAGTCTTTTGTCCTAAGATGTCCCAACCATCTGTTAACCAGGTTGTTTAAACGTTAAAAAAAAAATCTTCTTTTTGGTATTTATCGTAGTCATTACTTTGGTACCTAATCATGCTAGCCTTAGTTCACTGTTTCTCTGTTTAGAGTTAATCAGGATGAATTAGAATGATTTTTCTATGGTTATGAGAATCTTTCCCATTTTCTATACAGATTTCCCAGCATCATAAAATTATACTAAAATTCTTCAATGTATTGGAGATTTCCTCTAGGTCTAGGTCAGTTACAGTGAAGACTCTCAGACTCACAACCAAATGGTGTGTTTCTTGGTTGCATTTCTTCTGGAATATACTTCCCTCAACTACCCAAATTAAGCATATTTCAAGCATCATTAATCAGATTAGGTTTAGGAAGAGCTCCAAATGCAGTCATTGTCATGCTGAATAAAAAGGCAATTGTTATTTTTCATTCAAGTACCCTGACCTTTCCTTTCACTTAGGGAACTATTGTTTTCTAATAATTTTCCGTATGAAAGTATTACCTATCTCCTGTATCTTCCCACAGTCTTACATTTCATGTTAATGCTTGTATTTCACTTTCCATCTTACTGACATTGAGTTGGTTACTAATGCCATTAAAGTTTTTCTCTTCACAAATCTGCTCTTGTGGAAGGCTGCTTTCCTTCCTGTGTTTCCTTGTGCTAAATAGTTACATTATTTGAATCAGTGTACATATTTACTTTTGGAACTTTAAAATGTATGCTTAATCTTTGCAATTTTTCTGGTATTACAGAAAATATTCTGCTTGGAAGTCATAAGAATGAATTGCTCAAATATATTTACTGGCCGCAAATATCCTGTCTTTCACAGCCATTTAAACAAAGACAAAATGAGTTTGGGAGATTAGTATTACCTGGATACAAATCACCACAAAGGCATCCTAGCCCTTTAAGACTCTAGTTCTTGCAGAGATTTTAAGGAAAATAATCAATCACATTTTAACAATTAGGAAACCCAAATACTTCAAATGTGTACTGAGTGTTTCTTAGGAAGTCTATCTTCTGTATCAATCAATTCTCCGTCTAGAATATGTATTGGCTATACCGCAAGTAGGAAGGAATTAAAAAAAAAATTTTAATGGAGGTACTGCGGATTGAATCCAGGACCTCACGCATGCTAAGCATGCACTCTACCACTGAACTATACCCTTCCCCCTGGAATTACTTTTTTAAATTGAAGTATAGCTAGTTTACAATATTGTGTTAGTTTTAGGTGTACAGCAAAGTGATTCACTTATATATATATTTCAGGTTATTTTCCATTATAAGTTATTACAAGATATTGAATATAGTTCCCTGTGCTATACAGTAAATCCTAGTTGCTTATCTATTTTATGAAGGAATTTTAATAACACAAATGATGGGCAGGGAGCCAGCATGGCTTTCAGACTGAGGAAAATATTCAGCCGTAATATTCAGTTCTGCAAATAGAAGGTTAGATACTGTATCACTCATGATTCCCTTACATTTGAAGTCTATGGGTTAATAACCATAAAATACTAAAATTAAGCACTATATGATTCTAACAAGTGTGCATAGCAATCTGTAATTTAGATATGTTACCCAGAGATTTATCCAGAAAAAAGAACATTTTCATTTCTGCTTGAAAATAAAACAACTAACGGCCTTAATTTTTAAAGCCAGACCAACCTGTGCTACAGTACTGCTTAATTCCCTTAGGGACATACAAAGCAGGTTTGCATGATGAAAGAAAAAAAATCCATGAACTTTTCTCTACCTTGGAGCAATTTAATAAAATCAAACTTTGATTTATTTGATCAGGGGTAGAGTAGAATCAAAGTGCCAAAGACGGCTGAGAAAAAGGCAGCTACTCTGATCAGTGTTACATACGCAGTTTTGAAGACTTTTTCCTCAGTATGAAATGAAGTTAACAGGAGTTCATTCATGATACACGGTCTAGTATCATTAAATGCCCAAAGGTCATTTCTTAACTTTCATAGACACAGGAGTTCAACGTCATGCTTTTACATTTAACAGAGAACAATGATGAATTAAAAAAAAAAAAAAAAGGAAAGAGAGAAATACACACACTTCATGTATGCCCATAACTTCTGCAACTTTTCTGTCCAATATGGAAAACAGAAGAAGCATTTCTAATGTGATGTCAATTCTTTTGAACTTCTGATAATTTGAATGTACATCTAACAGCAAATAGTTTAATAATCACATCATGCAGCTGACTTAATTCTCAAGATGTCTTTGTAGTTTAATTGTTCTGTAAAAGCAAACTGTTTCATCGAAAATTGTACTAGGTCAGGCTTTTACAAGAAAAAAGTTTATTATATTGCTCATTAAAGCTTACCGATTAATTACCAAGTTTAGTCAATGGGTTTCCTTTGAACTGCCTGTGAGATGAGCATTTTACTACTTATTTTCATAATAATGAGTGGATAGGACAGATTTTTACCTTACAAAATCTCACGGGTTTATTTCACAATGCTATTTACTTGTTAAACCAAAGCATTAGTCATTCTTTTCTTCTCCTTTCCTTTTACTTTGTATGATTTTTTTTTTAAAGAAAATATTTAAAATATGAAGAAATTTAACATTGCACTTCATTAAGCCATGGCCAAATTCACAATAAAATGTGCCCACAATCCTTTTAAAAAAGGCTTATGTATACAGAAATATGTGGAAAACTTACTGTTCTCAGAGAAGGACAGAATGCAACAAATAAATTTCCTCATCAGAGGTGGAGTTTTCTTTTTAAAGGAGGTCAGTTAAGTTCATGCAGAAAACCCCTGCAGAAGGGGCTTGTCATTAAAAATAAATGAAGCAAGGATTATTGGGTTTAAACTGTTTTCTTATGAGTCAAAAACGTTTTTCAAGGATTTTCAGCAAGTACATGAAGGTAAGTGATGCCCATTTCTGGTTTTACCAAAAAAACACCAGAAATAACTCCAGTGGCTCTGGCAGAATGAATCTCTATGTGGATAAATTCTCTGTAAAAGGAACATGCAGAATCCAAGTCTACTTCACATGTGAACTATTAGATAACAGCAGGCCAACTTTAGGAATTGGGTTTGAGCTGGAGCCTTAAATGTAAGATGCCCCCAGACATACTAGTGGGGGCACTGAGGAAGCATGGGAACAGTCTCTCGGTGGAGAGGTTTAACTAGAGACATAAATGTTGGACTCCTCAGAGTGTTTAAAATCACAGGAAAGATGCGATCACCTAGGATGTGAGTGTACATGGAGAAAAGGTCCAAGGACGGAAGTCTGCATCCCAGCATGGAGAGGGGAAGACGGTGCTTCAGGAAAGGATGGATCCCCTGTGGACCACTCAGGAGCCCAGTCATGAGAAGACCGATTAGTGGGGCTTGAAGTGGGGTGAGAGGCAGCAAATACACAGTAAATATTCTCCCCGGGGGTTTTACTGTGAGTGAAGAATCAAGAGAGGAGCTGGCTGGAGGAAAGGGAGAGGGATAGGAAAGAAAGAGTTAAAAAACTTAATTGGCCATGTAATAGCATGTTTATATCCTGACTGGAATGATCCACTAGAGAGGAGATAAAACTAGCGATGTCAGAAAGGGCAGCCTCAGAAGGTGAAAGGGGGACCCACAGAAAGGTAGTGGGGAAAGCAGGCTAGTAAATTTGGACATGGGAAGATGAAGTCTCTTTTCTGATGGTTCCTATCTTCTCAGTGAAATAAGAAGCGAGGTCATTCGTTGTGAAGCGGCAGGGAATGCTGGAGGTGTGTGACGGGAGGAGAATGGATGAAGGCATCCTCCCCTGAGGACTGACCAGGGAAACGCAGCAAGATTGCCGGGAGGTGGGGGGCCACTTGAGCCTTCTGACCATCAATTTAACGAGAGGCCAGTTGGGACTGTGGTCGGTTGTTTCCTCCTGTCAGGCTCGGCTATTCACAAGCAGATGTGAGTAAGCGAGCTGAAAAGATTAGAAGTGATGGCCCAAGCTACAGCACTTGAAAATGAGATTTTGGAGGTGGGGTGGCTACTCCTAATGAAAGGTCTGGAAGAGAATGGCCTCAGGGAGGATGGCCGAGGTCCAGGGAAGTAAAGACTTAGAAGGAAGGGGCTTAAGAAACTCAGAGTCCAGGGAGCTGAGTGAACTTTCAACCTGGAGTTTCCAAGAACAAAAGATGGCAAAAGATGGCAAGTGTGTATGGGTGGCTTCTAAGGCAAAGAAAGTGGGATTTTTAACTGGAAAAGAGATGCTCCGGGAGTGGCAGTAACAAAAAGGAAGACAGCGACCCCGACACCTGGTTCCATGCTCTGCAGGGAGATAAAGGTCGTGAGGAAGGGTGGGGCACAGGGAGAAGGATGGAGAATGAGCAGAGGTCCTTGCAGGGCTCTCACAGTACCTTCCACCCACATGGTAAACACCTCCAGGCCTGGCACAGAGCCAGAAATAGCAGGCCTTGAACAGACACTTGGGTTTTAACTAAAAGGAGTTTTAAAATATTATCAAGTCCACAGGCAGACAGACTAGATACGAGGCTTTAGGAGAAGTCCAGAAGGGAGTGGTCAAATAGTTTGAGCAAGAGATTTGGAATATATGAGGTCAGGGATGAAATAAAGAAATGACCTCATCATCCAGTGAATAGCTCCCCGCTGTCCTCTCAGCTATTTTCCAGCCCAGGACCATATTCTTTTCTTGATTTCTGTGCTTATTTGTATTCTTCTAGACTTTTACATTTTCTCATTCACCTACCAGAAATCCATCAGCTCAGCTCAGGTACCATTTCTTTTGGTCATTACTGTATACATAAGGCCCAGCAAAGTGTCTGGCAAATATAAGGTGCTCAAAGAATATCAAATGAACAAAATGAAGCTGAGAAAAAGCACGTCCACTGTCACCCCAGCTTCTGCACCACTATCGCTCCGCAGCTGTGAACACCGACACGCTTGCGGTCCACTTAGTGCACGCACGAGGGCCAGACATACGCTGACATCAGTCAGCTGATCTTGTAGATGATAAACTCTTAGAACCAGTGATCTGGAGGCTCCTTAATGTAATCTTTGCTTAGTTACTTCAGTTTGTTTAGGTCAAGATTGAGGGTTTAACCGCCATATGGATTATTTAATTTCACTTTGCTTCACGGCCTCACACTACTTCTGATTCAGGCATTCTCAGCCCTCTGAGAAGTGTTAAACAGAGACAAAATAATAGAGGGGGAAAAGAGACGAACATCTGAATAAAAATTTCCAACCTCACTATTGCCAACACCATATGTTCAAAAGAACAGCAGTGAAATTCCAAAGCACCTGAAAAATGAGTTGAGAAAACAAAAAGGTTTATATAGTCTGAAATTCCTGACTGCAGAAATATGTAAATATATATTTAAACTTGAAATATACGGCCATTCCTATTCAATGTAAAGTCAAATAAATTTACATTAAAGTAAAATGTAGTCTTCTCATTCCACTAACCATAAACATAGAGGTTCAGAGCTTGGGAGGACCTTGCAGGCCGGCTCCCTCATTTTGTAGATGAAGTAACTAAAGCCCAGAGAAGGGTTGCTGATATTCTCAGCATCGGACAGCAGTATGAAGAGGCTGAGTGTGGAAGTGGGAAGACCACAGGTTTTAAGACAGACAAGTTTGCACATGACCTTGATCTACAACCCTTGGCCGTGTGACACTGGGAAGCCTTACTCTTTGAAACCCTGTGTCCTCAAGCGTGGATTAGAGATACTATCAGCTATCATACATTGAAGAAGTGCTGTGAAGATTAAATATGATAATAAATGAGAAGTCCCTAGAAACAGAACTTCTAGGCTAAGGTGGCAGAGTAAAGTCAGATTATAGAATCTTTCCCCTAAAGCATAATGAAATCAATTTAAAATCACTATTAAGAAAAAAAAAAAGAAAAATCTGTTAGTGGAAATCAACCCAGTGAGGAAGAACACCACACTATCATTTTAAAAAGTGGTGCCCAGGAATAGAAAGATACCAAGAAAATAAAGGATTAGGTTGGAGATGGGAAAGGTAGGTGGACAAAATCCCCTAAACTATCATCAACAGGCCCAATTGAGGGAAAATAGATTTGAAGTGGTATTTAGACAACCTGGGGGAAAGATGGAAAAATCTAGCTAGAGTGAACACTCCTCCCTGCTATCACAGGATTTCCTGAGACACAGGAGAGTAAATCAGGGCTCACCATTTCAGTTTTCCATGCCTGAGAGAAAAGGAGAAGAAAAGGGATATGAGTCATCATAGAGTAAAGCTAATTAATTATAGCCCAACTTCATTACAACACTACATGGAGGAGTCTAACAAATTCAATCATGTACCTGGGATCTCATTACTGTGAAGTTAACAAAATAAAGACAAGGGCTGGGATGAAGGAAAGAGGATAGCCAAATGCCAATTGTGTTAAATCTGAGTTTGTCTTAACATGGGTGCCCTAGCCTATATCAGAATTTATTGTATCTTAAGCAATAAACAAGGGGTTTGCCAAAGAGAAGGAAAAAGAAGATCTGAAGAAGGGTGGGTGTTGAGGGCGGGCAGAGGACGAGGGTAGAAGCAGCCCAGGTGAAGTTCCTTCCCCTGCTGTAGACTAATGAGGCCACTGCTAAAGCACGTAAGTGTCCCCTTCTCGCTATTAGCTGGGAAAGCAAGACACCTGTTGGAGATAAGCAGGGTTTGGCAAGAGAAGGAAACACCAGGGGCTGATCTTCTTGGTGCCGTCACCTCCTTGATTTGGAGGACTAATCCAAAGCCTGAGAAGAAAATCCCCCATATCCCCTCTCCTCCAAAGAGATTCATCTGTGAGTACGTAGAGCAAACCTCAATGCGGGGCATTTCACGATGACTGAGAAGAATCCAGTCCAGATTCTACAACCAATTGCACAAGCCCCAGTTCAACTCACGCTTCCCCTCCCGTAGCATGTGGTCTCGGGGGGCTCCAATCCTCACCTGAATGAAGCTCTGGGGGCAAGGCACAAAGGTCTCATCAGAGAAAGGAAAAAGGAAAGCGAGAACAATTCACCAGCACTAGAGAGCAAAGAGAAGCTGTTAACTGAACTGTTCAAATGAAACTGACATCTAACCAAGAAGAAAGAGCAGGACAACTAAGCAGGACCATCGGAGCAAAGAAAGAATGAGGCAAGGAGGGAGGGGTGGGGACGAAGCAATAATCCACTTTGGAAGAAAATAAAGTGCTCCACCCCGCAAAAAATCTCCATGAGGATATTATACAACAGGACTAAAGAAAATACGAATTAAATGAGACATTAGTAATAAGTTGAGAGAATGAGATAAAAAGGAAGGCTGCAGAAGTAAGGAAACAATGAACAAAACAGATCTCACAACTAATAAATCAGAAAAGCAGAATAAGCACAGGTGAAAGAATCAGTGACATACCAACCTCCCCGGAAACTTGAGACAATAACAGTGAGTGCATAAGATCACGACACAGAGATGAGGGCAGTTCAGGAATGGAGAACAGATGACAAACCAATCGTGTTTAACACAGAACAACTAAAATGTAACAGTAGGTCCCTTAACAAATATTAGTAAACTTTTCCCTGATTAACTTTTACCATCATTTATGTAAAAACAGTGTATTATGGTTCATTTGGCCTCACAGAAGACTCCCTAACCAAGTAAACAGTAAATGGAAGCTGATAGGTTTTGTAAACTTTGCCCTGATACCTATTCTGTGACTTGAAGAGCTAGAATTTGCCTAATGGTGGTCTCTTGGAGAGAAACATTAGAAATTTGGTCCTATACACCACTATTTTTTTTTTCTTTAATGGAGGTACTAAGGATTGAACCTAGGACCTTGTGCCTGCTAAGCATGTGCTCTACCTCAGCTATACCACAGTCCCCAAACCACTCTTTCTTATTCAGTGAATATAAAAGAGGAATCTGGAAGCAATCTGATAACACAAAACTATTAGTCTGTACTGTGGGAGCCTTTATCTAATAGATTTCCAAAGCAGCTGTGGTTACTGAAATAGTTGTCCTCACTTTCAAGTGGATAAATTTAAATTAAGAGAACAATAACGGTAATTTGTTTTTTTACATATTTTAACCTTTTTCATTAACTAAGAGTCACACACTTGCTAAAATACTTTTCTAGAAGCACAGAGTAGGTGATATTCAGAACAAGCAAGCCACAATCCATTCATCACTCTCTCCCATGGATCAGAACTCCATTTATTGAGAAGTGCTGGGCTAAAGGCTTTAATGAGACATGTTACCAGAACTTAAGTGCACAGGGCTTGGAACTCAGACTTTTACACACAAGCACACACACACCATTATCTTTTATTGCCATTCTGAAGAGAATTGACTCCTTTTTTTTTTTTTTAAGGTTTTCTTTAAGTTTAGAAGTGTCTCTGGTTGCAAATAATACTCAAAGGGAAAAAAAATTTTATAATCTTAAAAAGCTTGCTAAATAAGGCAAAAGCTAAGTACTGCCTCCCACACAGGTTTTTGATAAATATTCACTGGAAGAATAACTCAATGTATGTAAAATAACAATTTAACAATTTAATTCCCACTGGATACAGCGTGTGTAAGGGACTCAATTTCTAACTAGATCAGTGCCCTTTACTACATGTGTTTATAAACTGGCTAGGTAACCAGAACTAGACTCAGTATACAAATTGCTACAGAATAGGCATTTTTTAAATCCCTGAATACACTAAAATAATAAAGAATAAGACATTATGTAATTAAATATGACTGATGAAGAAAGCACTTATAACAGTATGATTTTGATTTTCAAGTGAAAAAACAGCAAAGTGCCTATTTTAAAAGTTGCTGGATTTCAAAATGGATCTTTTTATGGATTTATAACACAATTAGGGAACCAACTCTCTCAGTTTGTTCTCAAATCTCAGGAGGTGTCGTTTCTTCCTCACTTAAAACTCAAACATGGAAGACAGCATGTGTAAGATCAAACACACTTTACTCCAAATACAGCATTAATGGGCTTGCTCCTATTCCAAGGACATGTCTCCTTGAATACTGGTTTGTCTCAGAGTTCTCACCTTTTTGGAGGACTTGACTTAATCCAAAAATGCCATTGCATGTGTGAAAAGTTAACCTCTTATATTTTGAAAGAGAACAAAAAAGGAACAGATACTCTTACTGGAGATTCTGCCCTGTTAGCTCAGGACACTGAACTTTATCAACTTGATAAAAGGTCTTCCCAGGTTTGAAATATGACAAGTAACTCTCTTCCTGAAAGACCTCTGCATATGTGAAGAGTGAAAAAAAAAATCCCCCAAATTGAAGTTAGAACTAAACATTAACAAATGAATAATAAAATAAGTGCCTTTGCTCAATGTGGACATGTTTCAGAATGGCTTGCTTAGTTCACATGCAGATATTTGATGGCAAACTTTTTTTAAATGAAGTAGAGAAAAAGGTGCTAAGTTAAGAGGGAGGGTGTAGCTCGTAGAGTGCGTGCTTAGCATGCAAGAGGTCCTAGGTTCAATCTCCAGTATCTCCATTAAAACAGAACAAAGAAATAAAATAAATAGAGCAAACAAATAAAGTAAACTTAATTACCTCCCCCACCAAAAACAAACAAAAAAATTTTTAATGTGCTATGATAATGTGGAAAATTAATATGTAAAACCATAATACCATACAACAAGAATGTTATAATTTGATGATTATGTAAAAGATCAACCAAGTAATAAAAGTATGTAAAAGTACTAGTGCTCAAGACAGTCAGGGACAAACCACTTCTAATGAGTCAAGCAGAGATTTCTGAGACAAGAAATAGATGGCCTTATGGTAGCTGGTCTGCTGTGGGAGCAGCTAGAATCCAGGTTTGAGTTTAACAGTATGAGACAAAAATGGAGCTGAGACAAAGTGGGGCAATCTGAGCAGGTCTCTATTTTGGATCCTAAATTCACACAATCTACTCACAGCTTTCTGTCATTTGATGATCATCAAAACGGATTTTAGGATAAGAATTTTAGGATAAGAATGAAGCAGAATTTAAACACTTTATCCTCATCCATTCCCAACAACAAATTAAAAGAATCCACTATCATACTTATGCACCCAATCAAGAGATCTTCCATCCCACTCTTCTTGGATTGACTAATCTTTTAAGCAAAGTTCATGTAAACTAGTAGGTCACAGGGAATCCCAAAATTTATTCCCACAGTGACACCTGGAACAAGTTCCTTCTTGACTTTATTAAACATAATGTTCTAAGTATTATGAGTGCTCTAAGGTATTCTTGAATAATAACCCAAACTGCAGAGAAGTAAGTAGCAATTAAAATCATTGAGACAGGGAAATGACAGCATCTATCATGGAACACTGCTGGACTGGTGATCTAGCTCAAGCATCAGCAAGCTGGGTCCGAGGTACAAATTCAACCCATTGCCTACTTTTGTGTAGCCCACAGGAGCTAAGAATGGTGTGTAGACTTTTAAGTGGTTAAGGGGGGAAAAATAAAAATAATAATTGTATATTTTGACAGGTGAAAACAAGATGTAATTCAAAACTCAATGTCTATAAATAAAGTTTAATTGGCACACAGTCACATTCATCTGATTAATATTGTCTCCTCTGGCACTTGTGTGCAGCAGAGTTGAGTAGTTGGGCTGAGAGGATGGCCCGCAAAGCCTAAAATATTTGCTATCTGACTCTTCCCAGAAAAAGTTTGTGGACCCCGAACTACCTCAGAGCTTCTAATACCACATGTGAAGAAGGACCTGATTTATTTTGTATTTGTTTTCTAATGCATCATAGGTCAAGCTATGCTTTTGTAAGAATACAAAATCATGCACTTGGGTGCTGTAGCAATGTCAAGCTGCCATCAGTTTCTTAAATATTTACTCTTAATTTCTGTACATAGCTTGCTGCATACTGGTACAAACATTTTGTGAATTAGTGCTAGTCCACAGCCCACATTTTAAAAAGCGCTGATCTAGATAACGCAAGAATACCTTAATACAACTTTTTGGAAAATCTCACTCCTTCCCTACATACGTTTGATATGGTGGTCACTAAAAATATCAGTACATAAATATATACGTACCTTGATAAAATTACAGTTTTTCCATGGGTCTTTTCCCTTTGAGTGTTATGCTTTAAAATTATAACAATTATTTCTCCCTTACCAACTGCCCCAATATATAAAAACTGCGTTATTCTCTTAGGCATTGGATAAAAGAAAAAAATTCATTTACATTTCATGCTTTTGGGAATGATAACTCAAATTTCATAAACAAAGCAATTAGTACAAATGTTTTTTGGACAATCTGTGCTGTGATTTTTGGAAACTGTGTGAGAGAATCAGAGTCCTTGCCTAGACCAAAAACAGTTTCTATGTTTAAATTTTTAGAAGGTTGAAAAGATTTCTTCTTATGCTTGCTTTATAATAGCAAAGTCCCTTGATATGTCAAAGGCCACAGAAGTAATTTTTAGCTTAGGTACAAAAAGTGCTTTGGGCTTGTTTTATATGACACTTCCTGGCTTTAGTATCGCATTTAAAAAAATGAATGTGAAGAAAATCATCTCCACAGAACTTTTTTTATTGGCCTAAAGTTAGTAGTGATTTACTTTCAAATTTCAATCTTTATCTCCCGAAGGAAATGCTTATTTAATCCTACTGTGATTTTTGTTTAAGAAATGAAATAATTTCTAAAAGTTTTTAAACATTAAGAAAGTAGAAACTCCATTACAGGGCCAATGAATTTTATTATTAGGTGTCAGATGATCAAACAATCAAATAAGAAGCCGTACTGTGATTTCACAGTGCAAGTATAAAGAAGAGTCTACAAAGAGTAACTCCAGGTGTGCTAAGCATTTAGATAACAATAGGAAAATGCTTTTTTTTATTTATATAAAAGTTTGTTGCTGCTAGCAAAGGATTAAAATTTTAAAGCAGAGGGAATATAAAATGGCAATAGATTGAACTTTTGCAAATGTCCACTTTGCTGTGCAGCTCCACTATCGTAAAACAGTCAAAATAGTAAGATCTACTAGTTCGGAACAATGACATAATGTTTATAAATATTTATATGTACGCTGAACTAGACCAGTCCTCAAGAGATGCAGCTGTGGTAGAGAAAGAAAACTGGGGCTTGATCAGAGCCCTCATTTTGCCAAATATTGGGATCCACGATCATCCTGTGCAAGTCACTTAACCTCTCGGAGCCTCCGTTGCTTATCTGTAAAATAAATGAGCTATTACCTACCTCAGAGGAATTAGGGAAGATAATATAGTGTCTTATACACAGCACTATACAAACTACTTGAGGGATTTATTATTGAGTACAGTACTAATAGAATCTTAAAACATTATAAATTCACTGTAAATAAAAATGAGTTTATTTTATACAAGAAAATAATTTGGGACGTTTGTGTGTTTTAATACTCTTTTCTAATATCACTACTTCTTGAAGCAGGAAGTATATTGAGGGAAACCCTTCTTAGACAACTTATTACACAAAATCTTAACTAACTGCAGTCATGGTCAGTGCTATTGATGGTCCAGGCACTATGAAAAGTGCCGGGGAGGACCTTTTTAGTATGAGAGGGGGAGGGTGAGAGGATGGACAGGGGCAGAGGGCACTGTGTTCTTTTCACACTGATACCTGGAGGAAGTGGAGACATCAGCCAAGGGAAGGTGAGAGCAAATATCCCATGTACTACTGCGCTGTCCTCATTTAATGAAGTAATCAGCTTGTATAATCACAATTCATATGGACATATCAAAAAGTCTCTGATCCATCATAATATGCCTATTTGTTGATGCAAACTCACAAGCAACAGTTGTTACTATGTTAATCTTGTATGATGGATAAACCCTTGAAAATACTAAGTGTTCTTCTTCAAGGTTACAATCAAGTTCTGAGATGGCGTTGGATTTTTTTTTAACTTTATGCACATGCACATTAAACATATGGTATGAAACAGCATTCCACTTTCAAAATCTAAGATAATTAAATTTCAGATCTGTAGTTGAGTATGTACTTGGTCCAGAGACTTCCCTGCTCTACACAAGGTACTTCTCATCCACCCCCTTTTTTTTTTTAAATCCCAAAAGACATGAGGCTCTCTCTCATTCCTCCAAGAGGCAGAATTATTTGGGTATTAGGAAAACTAGTGCTGGGGGTCCTTTAGAGTCTGGATAACACATTTAAAGGATGACAGCATGAAAATAGACAAGGAAGGTCCAGTTACTTCAGTAAGGATGCTACATGGATTCTTTCCATCCATCACCTGGAAATACATTTCTCTCTCTTGGGATTTAAGACCTATGCCAGAGGCACAAAATTTGTACACTGATTTATTATTTGGAGGGAATCAGTTACTATAATGATAGGAAAAGAATAAGGTAATTATTTTCTAA
The DNA here is from genome assembly GCF_036321535.1 of Camelus dromedarius. NCBI lineage: Eukaryota > Metazoa > Chordata > Mammalia > Artiodactyla > Camelidae > Camelus > Camelus dromedarius. The sequence goes on from NC_087438.1 coordinate 34,698,161, forward strand.
TAACATTTCTATGATCTATAGCCCAATGTCTTGCTGGATCCCTGCCCACTCCTTACATACCACGTCCCTGCCTCTCCCACTTCCCACCCACTTCCCAACCATTCCATGTTTGCCTCAGAACAGCTTTCCTATCACACCAAATGCTGACAGCTTGGAAAGTGATTAAAAACTCATATTCCACTCTAAGGATCCATGTAAAGAGGTTACATTACTGAGCATTTACACTGCGTTAGGGCTTCAGGTCAAGTGTTTCACATATACGGCCTTAAATCTCAGACAGGAAAATTAGGCATTATTAGCCAAAGTTTGCCTCCAACACACTTCTTACTAGGACTACACTGGTCCTTGCATAGAAAAAAGGATTTTTCTTTTTAAAAGCATTATTTGTAAAGTGGAAACAATTTTATGGAAAGAGCACTAATCTAATTTCTGACTTTCACTCCAGTGTTTTCACTTTGCACCTGCTCTTGGGCAACACAGGTGCCATTTTCCAACACTGTCTTCTGGAATCTATGAAACAGTTTCTTGGGTAAAAGTCTCTAAACTCCTTCCAGCATGGAAATGCATATCCTCTGCTTTTGTTCAATACAACAGCAATGTCCTAGTCCTACTTAACTTGAACTTCATCTAACAAAGCTTTACTAAGTACCTTTCATGTGACACACTAGGCCTGTCTCCACAGATCACCCTGAATGGAGAACTTAAAGAACTACTTTCAGCTAAGAATTATAATACAAAGGGAAATAGCAAAGTTGGAGAAGGGTCTATATCCCTCCATTCAGTCCTGATATCCCCCAAATTCCTTTTATTCAACAATTAGGTTACTTGGAAGAGTTAAATTTTCTATCTAATCATTTTAGTGCCAAACTAATATAATGTGATTTACCACTTCCTTTTTATAAATATGTTATTTGCAAAGCATCCTTGTGAGCCTACAGCAGTATTACGATATAAGGATTACAACTGCAATTAAAAATTCTAAAACTGGAAAATAGTTTACAGTTTAAGAAAGAGTGTTTTGATAAACAAAATACATGTCTGAAACTTATATTTTAAAGTAGGGCAGGAAAATGATATCGGCAAAAACGGCAGAGTACAAAGCTCTGAGGGCCTTGGCCCCCAAGGGAAGTTTTAAAAATCAAGCAACAACTGTCAGAATCACCTTTTTCAGAAAAACAAAGATTTACAGTAACCAAGGAAACGCTGAATAAACAGAAAGGCAATCTGAAAAGGGTAGGAAAGCATTATGGTGTTTTTGTATGTCTTGGACCAATTCTCCTCCTGAGCTCAACAGTGGTCTTGAAGATGACAGTCCATATTCCCAGTTTGGATCCTGGTCCCTGGTTGTGGAGGGAGCAGAGCAGACCTTATTTGGAAAGAATTGTGTTTGTCTGTTCTAACCTATTAGGGACTACCTGAAGGACTGATGTAAGGTACTTGTCTTTGTCTTATAAGGAGTTCTATGCTGAGTAAGTTCTGAATTAAGTGGAACAAACAAAAAGCCCGCAGCCACCTGGGGCAAAAGATTAAGTTGAGGCATATAACAGAGTGCCAAAATTCTGGGAGGAAAAGCTACAGAAAGTTTATTTGAGAAACCAGGGAATTCAAAAGGATTTGTAAATACTGGGGAATTCAGAAAGTCATGCACATGCTCAGGGAAGCACATATGCTCAGAAAAGACCTAAGAGGGTTTTTCTCTCTTACTCTAACTCTCTTTCTCTTTCTTTCTCTCCTTTGGCTCCTGGTGTTCAAGGAAATCTCTATGAAAACACTAGTTGAACACAAGCTAAAGGAACAGAGAATTCAGAGACCACACACGACTAAGAACAAAGTTCTTACAAAAAAGTTTAGAAAAGTTACCTAACAAATAGCCACAGCCTACAGCAAACAACAAAAACAAATCCTGAGAAGGGGGAAGACTCTGGTTTCGAGTTACCATGTTATAATATTCAAAATGTTGAGTTTTTAACTGAAGATTACAAAGCATGTGAAGAAACAGAAAAGTATCGCCCATTCATAGAAGAAATGAACAAATTTACCCTAAAGAACATAGATACTGGATGTCCTAGACAAAGCCTTTAAATCAACTGTCTTAAATATGCTCACAGAGCTAAAGGAAACCAAAGTGCTAAAGAAAACCAAGGGAATGCTGTATGAATAAACAGACAGTATCAATAAAGAGATAGAAAGTACAAAAAGGAACCAAACAGGAATTTGGAAGCTGAAAAGTACAATAATTAAAACACTCACTAGAGAGTTTTAGTAGCAGATCTGAGCAGGCAGAAAAAAGAACCAGTAAGTAAGCTTGAAGATAGGTCAATTAAAATTATTTAGTCTGAGGAACAGGAAGAAAAAAGGATGATGAAAAATAACATATAAGAGACCTGTGGGATACCATATTAGTATACCAACAGATACAATAGGAATCCTGGAAGAGGAGAAAGGGAAAGAAAAATAAAAAATATTTTATGAAATAATGGCTGAAAACTCCCAGAATGTGATAAAAGACATAAATCCATACAGTCAAGAAGCTCAACAAACTCTAGGAATGATCATTGCAGAGACTCACACTAAGACACAATAATCAAATTTTTAGAAACCAAGGACAATGAGAGAATCTTAAAAATAGCAAGAGAAGCAACGTGTCACAAACAAAAGACCTTCAATAAGATTAGTAGAAAATTTCTCATCAGAAACCATGGAGGCCAGAAAGAAATGGGATGAAAATTTTAAAGTGCTGAAAGAAAACTGTTAACCAAGAATTTTATATCCAGCAAAACTAACCTTTAGAAACAAAGCAGATCTACAAACGCTGAGGTGGTTCCTTGTCAGTAGACTTGCCCTACAAGAAATGCTAAAGGAAGTCCTTCAGGCTGAAACAAAAGGATATTAGACAGTAACTCAAAGCTATACCAGAGAAAGAATTCTGATAAAGGTAGCTACATAAGTAAACACAAAAGCCAATATTATTGTATTTTTGGTTTGTAACACCTCTTTTTATCTCCTATATGATTTAAAAGATAAAGGCATAAAAATAGTAATTTAAAATCTGTGTTAATGGACACACAATGTATAAATGTAATTTGTGAGAAAAATGACATAAATGGGGGGAGGACAGAGCTGCACAGCAGCAGAATTTTTACAAGTTATTGAATCTATGCTGGAATTAATTCAAAGTAGATTGTAATAAATTTAGGGTGTTTATTATAATCCCCATGGTAACCACTAAGAAGATAGCTTAAAAAAGCATATACAAAAGGAAACAGAATATATTTTACTTTATCTTGTTTATGATCTTCCTCTTTTACTGCACTCAAAGTTCCAGGAAGTCAGGGACTTGTTGTCTTGATATCCACGGCATCCCCAGAGCCTAGAGCAGAGCCTGACACATAGTGCTCAACACGCAGTAGGTGCTTGATAAATATTTGTTGAATAAATGAATTAATGGAGATGTTGAGTAGACAAATGGTGAGATGAGTTTACAGTTTAAGTGAAAAGACATCAAGTGAAGGCATAAATTTGAAAGTCAAAGGAGATTAAAAATGGGTATTGTTTTCTCCAACATAAAGACGTGAAAATTGGTAGAGACAGGCTAAAATGAGTATGTATAATGTATAAACCATCTTCTCATTATCTCACAAGCTGAAGTAAGCCTAGCTGGCAGAAGAGATAAATATTTCCCTGGTGCAAATTCTAAAATGAATTTAATATCTGAACATTTTTTTAAAAGTACACTGAAAAAACATAATAAAACAATATATCCACAACAGTGATTTTCTTCTCATGGCCCTTGATGACAGCTCAGGGTCAACACAAAAGTCAATGTACTTCAGTGAAAGCATTTTGCAGTCCAACCCAATGAAGCTGAGGCACAAAGATCTCTCAAGCTCTAACTTAATCTAAGGACAGAATTGAGAATGTCTAATGAGACATAGCTTATCCTCCCTTCTCTACTGTCCTGACAGGAGCATTCAGTTCAAGGTTGACCTCTCTTGTGGCACTTTTGTATTGCCAACTGAAGAATGAACAAGATGCTTTGTACGCTAGACAACCAAGTTGTTAAGGCTCAACTTTTATCATGAATATCAGTATGTATGATTTGTTTTACTGTCAAGGTAAATGGCCACTCCACTTTTTTGTAGGGGTGAGGGTTAAGTGACTTGTCCAAGGTCACAGGGCTAATGGCAGAGCTGGGACTGGATCCCAGGCCTCCAAACTCCCAGCTGAGAAACAATTCCACTACTCTCAATCCTCTGTGCCTTTGATACTCACATAATAAAAGTGTCAGGTCACCTTTCTGGAATACTGTGGGTAGGATCCTGGGGCTGTTTTTTTTAACTTCCCCCAAAGCATGCATCATTGCAAGAACTAGAAGGGGCCTGTTCTTGTTAGAGGTCTCTTGTATCTTGTCTGGTACCATATGGCCCAAATGCTAGGGCTTTAGGCATCTGCACTATACTTGTCCTCTATCTACACCGAGACAAGGACTGGGGAATATCAAAGACAAACAGACAATGAGATAATTGCTTCTGTATAAAATGGTAATAGTTTGAGCAGGCTCGAAATTTTTTCAATCACTGTTTGGACTAGGGAAAATAGTAAAAGGAGAGTCATAGACTTCAGAAATTATTATTTCTTCAAGGATCTAGTATGATCCTAAAAAAAACAGAAAATATTTTCTTTTGGTTTTATTGTATTTTGAATAACATTTACTAATTTCATGTAATTACACCAAAGCTTGGGAGAGAAAAATATTGTACCTAATTCTATTATCTAAATAACCAAAGTGAAAAATAAATAAGGAAATACATGCAGAGGTTTACTAAACTCCAGCAGTGGATAGAGAAAGGCGTAAAGCAGAAGGTAAAAGCCTCATGATTATCTATCATCCCCAACCTATGCTGCGGAATTACTCTTAATTGTGTTTTTTATATTTCTGTGTATCCTTCCAGAAAAAAAAATGATCTTTTATGTTTTAGGAGTCTGTTCTTGTGTGTGTTAATATATGTGTATCTTTTCAGAAAAACACACACAGACAAATGCATACTGCTCAGACTCCTGACATTTGCTTTTTTCATTTAATTTATCCTAAAGGCTTTCAACAGCTGTACAGAGACATTGGCCATATTTTTTTTTTCAGGGATCACACGGTGTTCTATTATATAGAAGCCATGTAATTTATTTAAGTAGTTCATTCTTGATGAATGTTTAGGTTGTTCATGGTTTGTTAATATTATCAGCAAGACTTCTGTGAATATCTTTTTATATCTATATAGATCAGTGTACTTTCCTAAGTCTACCTCTTGGGAAAATTACTGGTAAGGGGATCAGGTCAAACAGAATATACATTTACAATTCTTATGGGTCTTAGCAAATTGCTCCCTAAAATGCTTGCATAACTTGTATTCCAATAAACATACAGGGACCACAATATCTATAATACTTGGTACATGAAATTAAAAGCTATGATGTAAACATAGACTATGCTTAATTATGTATTCTAGTCCAGGTACCCTGTCTTAGGGATTACAGTGATCTACATAAATAATTACCATTAAGTACAACATATTTGGAGCTCCATGTTACCAAACATTAATTCACTGAGAAAATAATTCGTACTCTTTGCTACAGAACCTTCTATAGGAATGATCCTGGGAGTTGGAGGCCAGCCCAGTATCCATAATTGGAACCATACAAGAGTGTGTCGTGTGTGTCAGGTTTTGAACAGTAAGTTTCATTTTGAAACATATCTGAACCAGCTTGTTAAAAATCTCAAAACAAAAACATCCACTTATTGTCTCCATGCAAGGGGTTGCTCAGAAATATATCTCAAATGTCTATCCTATTTTCCTCATACGCAATGAGAAATAATTCACAGAAGTGTTTAAATAATGTGAAAAGATCCTCATCATTTATCTTTGGTTCACTGAAATGAGATCAAAGGTGAAAATGAAAAGTTTTAGGGTAAATTAAAAAAGATTATGAAGATAATTATCTTACAGATATCAAAAGAGAACACAGTGGAAGGTGATGGCTAAAAGAGAGTTATCTAAGTTTTCGAAAAATTTGAGGTCTATGAAGCTTTATCTTTTGCTTTACAAATTATGTGACTTCAGACAAATTACTTAACTCTCTGTTTTAAATGAGGTAATGCAAATAAAGCATTCAGCCCAGTGCCTGGTGCTCGGAGAGTACTCCATACATGTGAGCTGTTATTAATCTGCAGCCACTATTACCCGAGTATTATGTCTAAAAAGTAGGACAGAACAACATTTCCCCAAGGATACAGAGGAAAAAAGGTAATAAAGGATAGGAGGAATTTGACACTAGAAATTTACTACCTAATTAGCACACTTATCCCCTCCCTCAAATGAAAAATGAACATGTTATCTCCAAAGAAGCAGATCACAGTACAAGCCTGTCAGATTTCCACATTATAGCTTTGGTTTTCCAAGACTTTTGCAGACTTTGGCATAGTCAAAATACATCTTGAAACCCTTATTCTAGAACTGAAGAATATAAGTTAGCCTCTTGCTTTAGGTGAAAAAGTGTTTTCCCATAGGAGCCAGCACAGAAACTCATAGGGTCTTCTGACATGAGAGGCGAGATTCAGCTTTATTTCTTCCCCTAATTGTGTAAAATTTATGGAAAAAAATGCATTAAAAATAAAAATTCAAGAATATAAAATTGACTTTAAAATGTAACTTGAATTGTTCACATCTTTGATAACTAATTGCCAGGTAAATCCTAGAAATAGATGGTTATTTCTTCCCAGCCAGAAACTTGTTTTATTTTTTAATCTTCTAACTACTAGGTTCTTCTAGAACTGACCTTGTATTTTCTCTTCTTATCTGAAGATTGCAGATGAGGGTGGCTGAACGTAAGAGCTCTATCCCACTCCAGCCGAAACAAACTCTGCAGAGGACTGAGGCTCTGTTCCTTAATGAGGCTGGCTATATCTACAGAGTCTTCTCAGTCAGTGTTACCCCCTCTTCCCTCCACTTGGACAGGAGATGAAACTTACTTGTCATTCCTTTTACAGACTATTCCCTTCACAGGAAGGCTTCTGCCAAAATCAATTAGTATAATATTCCATTGTAAAGTCATTTTATTCTTTAAAAAAAAATTTTTTTTTTTTGTATTGCTGCCCTAGAGAAGGCACCTAAAGGTATTTCTATACTGGTTTTAAACAGTTACTTAAAACTGATGAGATCTTTGAGCTAGTAGGATTTCCACAGTCCTCTAACCTTACTTTCACTGATTGTAGAAATCCTTTCTACAACATCTTTGAGAATTAGAAATGGAACTCTGATTGAACACTCTAGCAATGTAGACCTTGCTGTGCTGTGAGGGGTACCTTGTTATAGTTTAAAAAAAAAAAAAAAATCTCTGGAAGAAAAGTTGGGAGAGCTAGAGTCCCACTTCACTTCCCGTGGTAGTGATTTACTCCATTCTGGGCTTTGGTTTTCTTATTTATAAAACATAGGAGTTGTTATTTTTGACTACAAAGATTCCTTTGAGGTCTAATAGTTTGCAAAATTTTTCATAAGAAAATTCTTGACAGAATTAGAAAATTCTAATTGTTAGAAATCTGCCTTCCTTTAACTTCTGCCCACATGATACAAATAAGTACATTTTCACACAGTAGTTCTTTAAAATTGAAAGCTAGGTATCATGTCTGCTAGAATTATTCTTTTCTCCAGGCTAAGATTTCTTAGAACATATTTCTTGTTAATATATTATTAGCATATCCTTCAATGTTTTAGCAAATGATATAAGCACAAAACTTATTTATACTATTTTAGTGGAAGAGGTAAATGGAAGGTTGAAAATTTGCAACTAACAGTTTGTTTAAAGGCTTTACTTTTTGTCAGAGGTTAAACAAAGAATATTATTTTAGCAATCTGCAACTGATTGACAACAGTTGACATTTAATTAATTGCCATTTCTACAAGCCAAGGTTTTACTGTCTTTGTAGGATTTCAAAATGCTAAGATGGGGGACATTGTGTTGAAATATGGTGAAAGCCTTAGAGACCACAGAGGGGAGCTGGGCTGTGGGACCTTGAATTAAATGGGCCATGCACCACGCAGCTTAGGGTTCTATATCTGGTTCCTTGGTTTTCTTGTATCCTTCCTCACTGTTAGTCTGTCTGCCATTACTTCACACTGGTGCCAATGCATCTGACTACAGCAACTCATCTTTCTTCTTCCAATTTCCTGCTTCTGATCTACTGTGAGTTTGGCAACCAGATAACCAAACATTTGAGAAATTTGTCTTAAATTAGAGTAAATGAACTAAGTTACCATTTTTCATTTATCCAATCAGTTGAAAATGTGTAAGAATGATTATTATTGTGGGGTGTGGGGAATATAAACAAACTCATATTCTACTAAGGACAGTATATAAACTGGTATTAACACTCTGGACAGTTATTTGGCAATCGAATTTAAAAGCCCTAAAACAATGTATCCCCTTAATCTGATAAATCTACTTGTAATAGATGGAATCTGTCCTTGGCAAATAGAAGGACAAGTATAGAAGGATGTATGAATAAAACTTTTTTTTATAATAATGAAAAACTGGAAATGTTCTATACCTCCACTGACAGGGCATTGGTTCCATAAGCTATGCTGTCGCCATATAATAAAGCCATGACATGATATTGAGATCTATAATTACCAGCAAAGGAGTATATATATGTTATAATGGAATAATATAAATCAGTTCATATATTACAATCCCATTTAAAAAAATTACTCTACATGTTTGAATGGAAGTGGCTGCAATGTTATAGACAAAACATTAATTAACAGTCTTCAGTATAATCTCAGTTTATTTAGTTTTAAAATTTGTATCTATTTGTATTTCTTTTTCAAAATGTTAATAGTTTAATTTAAAAGTTGGTTTCGACTGCTGCTTAAACACGATGAATTCATCACACAAGTTTTATCTCTTCTCTTTCCAAATATTATATTAAAGTGACAATAAAGACGTAAAGGTATTAAATGATAAGGTCGAACCAAAGAGGAAGAGCCAAATGCAGATGAGACATTTTAGGAATGAAGATGAAGAGAAAAGCGGTTGGTCTGAGGCTATGAAGGCTACAGGGGACTTGATGAGACAAAAATTGGATTGGTGGGATGCTGGTGCAGATTCACAGAATATGGAAAAACAGAAAGAGTAGGCAGAACAAGAGATAAAGGATTATACCTCATGTATCTAACTTGGAGAGGTGTGTGGGACCCACGGGGCACCGGATACACACGCACACCTGTTGCTCAGTAGGCAGATGTGGGGTCACTTGCATGAATGGTAGCTGAAGCCAGGGGCAGCCACACAGTCACGTAGAGAGATTTGTCTAATGATAAGAAGCCTGGGGACCATCAACTGTAATGAGCAGTGGAGGAGACCCAAACAAGTGAGCAGAGAGGCAGTGGAACACGGTGTCAACAGAAGCCACGAAGGGTTGGGGGGAATAGGGAAGTGGGGCCTAAATAATAACAAAAACGGTACAAAAGGTTAAAAAAAAAAAAAAGATAAGGACTGACAAGTGCCACAGAATTTGGTAACAAAGAAGTGATCCTATAAAAAGCAGATACTAACTATATATAAAATAGATAAACAACAAGTTTCTACTGTATAGCACAGGGAACTATATTCAATATCTTGTAGTAACCTATAGTGAAAAAGAATATGAAAATGAAAATATGTATGGATATGTATGACTGAAACATTATGCTGTACACCAGAAACTGATACACTATAAAATGACTATATGTCAATAAAAAATTTTTTAAAAAGGGGGAAAATTATTATGCAGTGGTTGGAATGGAAAAAGATGAGGGACTGGAGACAGCCAGTGCAGACAGTGTTTTCAAGAAGTTTGTCAGGGATGGAATGAGAACTATGAGTGGCTACTTGGGGACATCGCACTTTTAGGGTTTTGGTTTTGTCTCTTTAACAAAGGAGAGAGTTAAGCACGCTGAAGTGAAATTACATGATGTGAACTGCACTCTCCAAAAAGCTATCTGAATAAATTAATACAGTTTTCAATAATCAATATTTTTCTCAACAAAACAGTAGCAGAAGCTGGCATAGCTGATCTCTTACTCTTAACTTTTTTTCTATTTTATGATGATCTAAAAATCCCACATATTAAAACACAGAAGTTTAAAATACCAAACTAATTTTGAACATTTAGGGGAGGGAAGGGGATAACAAACAAAACTTCTTCACTGAGACTCATTTCATTAAGATATCTTAAAACATAATAGAATTTTATAGCCAAATAAAATACAAACTTATTATCTTGACAAATTAAACATAATTTAATTTTAGTAAGCAAATGGCCAGAAATCATTATTTAATGTATGCTGCTATGTCCTACTCCTACTGATCTGAGGGAGTCTGCAGTTTTCAAAGGAGCTAACCTCTTTTTAAAAATTTTTAACTTTAATTTTTATTTTTTAATTGAAGTATAGTCAGTTTACAATGTTGTGTCAATTTCTGGTGTACGGCATAATGGTTTGGTCATACATACACATACATATATTCCTTTTCTAAGCTCTTGATAGAGAACATTTAAACACGCTTCATTTTTCATTGTCTGAGCACATTTTATATCTTCTGAAATACTCACATATGTGCTAGTGTCTTTAGTAACTATATGTTTACATAACAGGCATGCTTTGTCCACCACAGCATATTTTTTAAAAACTGAAATATTACAAAAGTACTATTAGGTATTCAACAATTTGAATTCCCTAGCTAGGGAGAGGAGGCCAAATAGTATCATACTGTTTTTTTTTTTTTTTTTTGGTAACTATTCATGGCAGAACTTCAACTACTTTCCTCTTAATGTGGTGTTCTGTGCAGTTAGTTTTTCTTTCCACGTCTATCTTAGAAGGATGGATTTTCAAAAATTAAAAACATGTGACAACAGTGATTTCAGCACATTTTTGCCAGGAGCAAAGAGAAAGCAGCATGAACAAAGAGAAGGATGAATTAATTTAGGTACAAGCTCTCGTTAATCAGGTAGAATTACCAAGCAGATAAGAGCCGGTCTGTTCCTACCTCCAGTCATCTCTTTTATGCTTAGTATTTTTTAAAAACCTATTTCTGCTTTGAATGTAATAGTCTTAACAAAATTCACCATGAAACATGCAAAGGGATAATGATCTCTGAATTTTGTGAGTTGACAATTTTCCTCAAGGGCCTAGAAGAATTCTGAAGTAAGAAAATACAAGAACTTTTCTTTGTTTCAGTAATAAAAAGGTGAAAGCTTAAAACATTTTACTGTTAAAAATGATCCATACTTATTCAAGAAGTTGTGATGGTGTCATGGGGTTAGACATTAAAAATACCATAAATTAAGATGAACTTTGCATGTATTATATGAGCATCTTTAAATGAAAATGTGGTTTGATGGCCCCACCATTGTGGCATGTCTCTTGGCACACTTAAAGGTGACTGCAAGTTAGAAATGAGGGAGAACTTTGGAAGAGTTAAGTCCAAAATATGGTGCATGTCCATGTATGCATCTAGTACGCTGTCTCACTGGCTGTGGACAAAGCTTAAGGGGAAACTCCCCCAGAATGGTATCCAAGGTGATAGTCCAAAAGTGTGAAATAAATGTCCATTTTTAAGTTAAAAAGGAAAAAGATAAAAGATAGTCAATGGAAATAGAAAATAAAAAAAACCTGTCATAATAAAAACACATTAAATTATGTTTAACCACCAGTGGGTTGTTGCATTATATTTTTGTTTGTTTGTTTTTGTTTTTTCTTGTTGTTGCATTATATTTTGAATGGCATACTGGAATCAGGATCATTGAACCAATTTCTGGTGGGTACAGAGGCAGGTATGAAAATCCACACAACTCATCTTCTAGGATACATTTGAAATGGAAATCACTTCCTCTTTGACAAATAGCTTGAACAAAGTTCCGGGTTTTCTATAGCATCATTCTACTCACTCCAAACTTTCTAACTCTGTGTGTGTCTGTGTGTGTCTGTGTGTGTGTGGACACGCTCCACATTTATGTGTTGAAATTTGGTCTTCAACTCTGGAATCCATTCTTACTGACACAGTTGCTCTGTTTCACCTTCTTACCCTGAACTATTCATCACACGTTATTAACGGTTATAAAGACAACTCAAAGCAACAGATGATTCTGTGTAGATAGGCTGGAAGACAAGTTGACTTTTGTTAATTGGGCCCTGAAAGTTTTCCATCCCACCTTGGGCAGTTTACTATACAGCTTGCCAGACTTTAAAGTTATTATAACTAGTTTCACACCGATGCCAGACAAAACAGACAAGGGATTAATTGGAATGATCACAAAAGCATTCCTTCCGAATAAATTGAAACACATAGGCTAGTGCCAAAAGGCATTTAAAATAGAAAACCTGAAACTAATCAATCAAAACAAGTTTAGTTCTTTGTGATATTATAGTTGGGAGATACTTTGCTCTATAAATAATAGAAAAATTACCTAAGAGAGGAAAAAGAGAGAGAAGTTTGATAGCATTAAGAAGGAATTTTGCACTGTCAAAGAGAAATACCTAGGGAGGCAATATCTTTTGTGGCTGGTGCCTTTTTTTCCCATTTAAATTATAATTGTTATTTTTGTAAATGATAAAGAGTTAAAAGTCTTAAAGAAAAAAAGTGAAGACTCACACTATTGGCTCAGTTTTTAAATTATAACATTGAACAAATCAAAGTCAAAGTGTAAAAGCCCAGAACAATGCTGGGAGATGAGGGCTGTGGTCAGATGTTAGACAGACTATCCAAACAGCTGGAAAAGATGTTGATTCTCCTTGGGAAATTTGTAATGTATTTGACTCATGTTTTCATGGAGCTGTGGACTGTCCTAGGGGGTTTGAAAGAGAGAAAACTTGCCAAGAACTTTATCTGGAAAATGATAGTATTTTACCAGTTTTCCAATTAGACAACAAAAGAATTTAAACAACAATAACAAAAATATTCGTAATTGATGAATGTTATGCAATATCATTTGGGCTATATGTCCAGAAGTTACTGAGTAAACTATCTAATTCATTTCTATACAATTTTTTTTCTTTAAAAATGCATCCACACACAAACACTACATGAGGTGATTAAAAAAAAAAAAGAGGAGAGCCTTTCATTATTTGAGTTGGATGATAGGTTGGATTTCATGTTCGGTACACACACACCTTCTAAACAGTGTGTTCAATAACAAATCTCCTTATGCACGCCTTGGCATACCTACAGCTAGTATCTGATGCAGAGAGGCCAGAAAGGGAAGATGTGGTCACTGAATTCTTGCTGATGTGATGCAATTTCTAGTTCTAAACAATCTTCGCATAGGCTCTATTCAATTTCTTAAAGGTTTCTAGTTGTTTGCTTACCAACAATTACAATATTCATTCCACCAAATCAGCCTCCAGGATAGACTGGGAATTACCTATTATACATATTGAAATATTTATGGATGAAACAGCATGATGTTTGTGACTGGGTTCAAAATAATCTAGTGTAGGGCAAGAAAGTACTTGGGTGCAGGGATGAGACTATGAGTTGTTGACTGTTGAACCTGGATGATGGGTACCTGGGGTTCATTATGCTAGTCTCTCTACTTTTGTGAATACTTGAACTTTTCTATAATTTTTTAAAGTTAAAAAAAGCTGGAATACAAAAAAAAAATGTACCTCTTGGCTGACAAATGTAAACAAGTAGATGAAGCCCATTTTCCCCATACTTTCAAATTTCCTAGTGATTAATCACCTGACCACACTGACATTTTTTTTCCTCCTAAAGAAACGGTTCTCTTATTTTGGATCATACTTTCAATACCACAATTATTGTGGTAATTTTCATCTGTTCCCCAGAAGTACAATATAGTATAGTAGAAAGTATACTGAACTTTGAGTTGAGAAATTCAGGTTCTAGAGTGCTATATTCTAACCACATGACCTTGCGTAAATCATTTAATTCGAGACGTTCTACCGGTATCGCCCGTGCTCCAAGTCTCACGTGGCATTACACAAACATTACGTTGAACCAGATCACATTTCTGTTTTTTTCTATTTATCAAAAACTGTTGAATTGTGGCAATTTCATGTGTGTTAATGTAAGGCATTATAATTATGATTTATTTCTTCCAGAGAATTTAGAGCCAAAGATCATTGTCACGTAAGTTATACCTTAAAGGCTTTGTGATATCATGGGTCAAGGCATTTTCTGCAGAATATAAAATAAGAACCTACTTCAACAGGTAAATTATAAATGAGAATTGGTCCCGACCAGTGATACCAGTATTGTACTGGAATTTAAATGTTCAGGGAGTAGGAATGAAAGCTATGTGAAGATATATGACTCTTTCTGAGCTGTTATCTACTGAAAGTGACTGATTTTTTTATTTCAATGACTGTTCCACGTTACCAGTTTGTTTGTTTGTTTTTTGATTTGTTTTTATTGTTGTTAGTTTCACTTTGCAATGGCCTCAAAATACCTGAAGTAAAATTTCTAGACATATTTAATTTTCTCACTGAATCACATTCAGTTTGTTTGTGCAACTCCAATGTTACTTGGAGAAACAGCTGTAGAAAAAGTATGAGTGCACTGAATAAATATTATTTACTAGTGATGAAAATGACAGTGATGGCTAAGAGACTGCAATTTACAAGTGCAGCCGAGTGCAAAAAAATTTAAGTATAAAGGTCCAAGAGATAAACAGAATATGAAAATTTATAGCGGATATAAACTTGCTTTAAAAAATGTTAGTATCAAAAATACACAGACTGGTTAACTGATGTTATATAATGTTTTAGTTTCTATGAGGGGGTATTTTTAAAATGTGTTATAAATTGAAATGACAGTTATTTATAATATGAATAAATAACCACGAGATATTTCTAATGACTTCTTCCTTTCCTATCTGTGGGCAAATGATAAAGTCATAAAATTTTTATGTTGATTTTGAAATTTTATTAAATTGAGGTTCCAATTTTGTGAATAAGCTGTGGTTACTTCCCCAATACCACAATCAAATTGCTCACTTTGAAACAAGCTATACAACTCTAAGGTTAAACAGTAAACACTTCCATTCCTCCAAAAAGCATCCCTTTAGGGAATTATTAATGGAAAAGAAGCAGGGCTGAAAAGATACGGCTGGCAATAAAAATTCAAAGTGCAACTCACTGTCCAAATTTTAACAGCAAAAAACATACTCTGATCATTCCAAAGCTACTGAGACAAGAAACACAATTCTTAAAAATGATCACAGCCTTAACACGAATAAAGCTATACAAAAGACTTGATTGTTAAGTCTTCTTCCTTTTTGTTAATTCCTATCTTCTTCAATTTTAAATCAGAACCATCCATTCCTCTTTATGCTATGAGCTGGGACTGAACTTGAGAGCCTCATTTTTAATACAAAAATGTAACTATATATGGGGGGGGCAGTATATAAAGAATGAGTTGGATCTTCACTTTCAGGAAGTCCATTACTTTCCGAAATTAATAAAATTAGTTTAGAAACCAGACTCATCAGATAACCTAGAACTATTCAGACTACACATTGAAGTTAACAATTCACAATCCGATATAGCGTGTTATTTTAGTTTTTATCCCAATAGACATAACACTAATTGAAGAATTTAAGTTCTTAAAGAGCCGGCCACTTATTCCATTAATAGGATGAGACTCACTTAACCATTTTTTCAGATTAATCAGGTGAGTCACTTAACATCTCAACATAAAATTGAGTTATAAAAATAATTATTTTTATATTGTAACTCAGCTTTATCCAAACAGACGAAATACACGTCCACCTATATAAAATATATGTGGAGTAACGGAGCATGAGTCATCTTGCAGTCTGCATTCCCTTCCTCTCACTGCATCAAGGCTGCACCCATAGCAGTCTCATGAATATGGAGGGCAGCCTTCAGCTCACTTACCAGTCCCCCAACCTGTTGCTTCTCCCAGCTCCCACTCTCCTTGTTTCCTTCCTGCCACACTGGCTGCTCCTTCTCCGGCATCTTTCTGGGTCCCTCCTCCTCTCCTCTCTTATGTTGTTCTGCCCTAGGGCTCTTCTCTTCACCTTTACAAGTTCCCTTGGCTCCAGCTGCCTACCTGGCATCTCCAATTTGGTATCAAACAGGTGCAGTCAACTTAGGAGAGCCAATATTTGCATTTCCTAGTATTTGAATATGACCACTTCATTTTCTAGTTGCTCGCCCTCCCTCCCCAAATCTCAAAGCCATCTTGCTGCTTCTTTCTCTCAAACCACATTTCTAATCCACACGGAAATTCTCTTGGCTCTTCCATCTTCAAAGTACCCTGATTGCTACCACCCCGGTCTACACCAGCATGATGATTCCAGTCTGGATTATTGTAATAGCCTCTTGACTGATCTTCCTGCTTCTAAGCCTTGTCCTGCTCTGGTCTACAGCAGACAAAGCAAGCCAGGTGTCCTGTTAGTAAGCATGTCAGCTCACGACACTCCTCTACTTCCAGTTCTCCAAAGCCTTCCCATCTCAAAGAGCATGAAAGCCAAGCCCACGCAAGTCCTGTAAGGCTCTGCTCCTCCCCTTTTATTTCCCAGACGTGATCTACTCTTACCCTTGCCCGTCTGCTCTTTCCAGCCACTGTCAAACACTCAGCCATGCGTGCACCTCACTGATGCTTGGCAATGGATCCTCATCCCCCATAAGGCTTTGCATAAATGTTCCCTTCTCAAGGAGGCTTGCCCCAATGATCACTCTTTTTAAAACAGTACCCACCCCACAACCCCTGAGACCCCAGCCCTTTCACCCTTCTTTTCTTGAACCATCTCCTTCTGACTTGTTCAGTGACTACCATCTGATGAGTTAAGTATGTCTGATATATGGTACATCATCTGATGTGTTTATGAACTCTCTTCACGACAATATAACCTTCAGGAGCGCAGGGAGTTCTGTTGGTTTTGCACATTGTTCACACATTCTCAAAGTGTTTATTACACAGCATCCACTCAATAAATATTTGTTAAGTAAATGAGCAAAAGACACTTCTTTGGCAGAAGGGAAACTGGAACAAAGAGTCTGAGTTTGTATGTTGGTAACAGGAGGGGCTCCTGTTCCTTTGACCCCCACCCCTCACCTCCCCCAACCCCAGCCTGGGGAACACGCCTCTGGTCCCCATAACAGACCTTCCCAGAAAACACGGGCCCAGAGTTTGGAGATCCTGGAGGAATCTAGAAGTCAGGTGCACAATTAGTACATCTTTATCTCTCTTGTCTTGGAACTGGCCTTGGTGGCCTGTCTGGGAAACTGATTCAACATAAGTAACACTGTGTACAAGCTAGATTCTATTTTCCCATAGAAACAAATTACACATTAAATCTTCAACCTATTTGTAAATTGGGTACAGCCTGCTCTTTGGTACCCATCTTTCGGCAAATTGCTTGAGACACTACTGTGCTGTCTAGTTGGTCCAGCCACGAGAAAAATGAGCAAAGCCAGTGTCTTGGCAGCTAAGGGGTTGTAAGTACCTGGGATTGTCAGCTGAGTCTTCTTTCTTTGTGACTTACACTGACAGAAGAAAAATGATATTCTATAACGTTACCAGGTGATTTTCTCCTTAATAATCAGCTCTGCTGTGCAATATATAAAACATGTCTGCCCCTTTGAAAAATTTCTTCCACTTATTAGTAGATATAAATTATTTTGAAAGCAAATGAAGATTCCTCTGTGATCAATGCTTTCTGCTTGGAAGAAAAGGTTTCTGTGAGTGTAGGTCAAAAGTAGAGACATTAGAGAAAATGGAAGCTTTAAAAAGCTACTACAAAAAAGAAAAAAAATAGAAAGCTACTATATCAGGTATTAGACACAACTTTCAGCCTACCCTCTTGCCTAGACTTGTCTTAGCAGAACAAATTATAAGGCAACACTGTCTATTTATTCACTTATAAATTCATTTGATAAATATTTAAGCAAATAAATATGACAAGTATTGCTCTAGGAATTCACAAACTAATAAACAAAATGCTATGTCCTTACAGACCTTAAATGTCCAGTTGATTAATGGGTTTAACAACCTAGCTTCTATCTTCGTACAGAGAATTTGAGGCAACAATAATTCTAGAATTAATTAAAGCCTAGTTGGATCCTGAGAGAGTCCTTCAAGATCACCAGGCATGTGTCTTAGACACAGGGAGAAAAAAGCTCTTCCGTCTTCTCTAATGAAATGAAGCCTTCCTGCATTTTATTTCTGTCTCTGAGATGGTGATGGGCCAAAAGAAGGTGGGGAAAGTCATCCAGTTGTGTGTACTTCAGAGGTCCAAGCAAAGGAGCTGTGAATGAGGCATCAGGGTAGCCCTGGTGCCTTGACAGGGTTGAGAAAGGTTGATTTTGTGGGCTTGGTTCCTAGGTAGGCAACATCTTCTACTCCAACCTGAAAATATAATCTCTTTTATTCTTATTCCTCCAATCTCAGTCTTCCCTCCTTCCTGCTCTGAATACTTCCTTCTTCTCTAACTTCTCTCCCAAATCAGTGGAGGAGGAGAAGGGGGAAGAGAAGGAGGGAAGAGGAGGGGGAAAAGGGGGAGAAGAGGAGAAGAAGGGAAAGAGGAGGAAGGAGGGGCAGGAGGAGAAGAAAAAAATCAGGTAGGCAGAAATGCTGCCCAAGCAGCTTCCAATAAGCATGGTCATTAAAAAAGAACTCCAGCCTCAGTCAGCTGGAGATGGGCTTGATTTGGTGGCTGTCCATTGCTGGAAGGACCACGGTTTAACCAGCTTTCAAAGAAAGACTGACTACAGAGCACCAGCAAAGGGTCCCCCTTTTCATACTACACCCCTGAGAAGTTCTCAAAGATCTTGTCCTTTGGGGACACCTTAAATCTTTGGTGGCTGTTTGACATGGACATAATGCAGGATTGTAAGAATAAGCATGAGAAGGACTGTAAAATTCTCAGGGTCTAATTCTGTTCTCTCTCACAGGAGTATTTAGTGACTTCATAATTATTACTGAACAGAAAGACACTAGGGGCATCTAGCCTCATGGGGTATGGCAATGTGAAGGGTCCTATTGGGAAACAGTCTGAAAATTGAAGGAATTAAAGGAAGAATATCCATATGACTCCTCTGGGGAAGGAACAAAGCCAGATGAGACACAACCATCCACAGGGTTTGCAGGTGGATGGGTGAGTAGAACATGTTGACCTGACCTGTCCAAGGCTGCTGATAGGTCTAGGAACATCCATACAGCTGTTTGGCCAGAATCCCTGGCTCTGTATAGGTCATCTGGCTGTGTAGCTATAACTATAAAAATGGCAAAAAGGAAATGAACAGGCCATTACCTTTTTATCAAGGAAAGCTACCCACCATCATAGATTCATGACTCCTTTTAGCATTGAAAACTCAGATGACCTGGATTTAGCCTGTGTACCATCAATGTTCCATCTATTAGAAGGAAAGAAATTGATTTCCTGATTCCTTTCTTCATTCATTTGTTAATAAGCATTATTTGAACATCTTTCATGTCCCAGGTACTGGGCTTTATATGGACAGGAGAAACACAAATAAGACATAATCTGAGCACTGAGGGTCTAGTGGGATGGGATGGCAGAGGACATTCACAAATCAACAAGTACCAAAGTAGCTGGATAAGTGCCATGTTCAATAGCCCAGAGCTGAACCTAGTATATAAGGGAAGGGCACACAGGTAAGAGGGAATAACATTTGCAAATACTTCAACAGCAGAGTGATGACATGACCCATTTAAGAAACTACAGATCATAGGGTTGTCACATGTTATGAGACAGACTGGCCAGAAATAAGTGAGGAGGGGGGCTGTGGGCTGTGGGCTGTGCCAAAGAACTTGAACTATGATACTAATGGTTATGAAAGGTCACTTCATTTTAAGCAAAGGACTTGATATGGTCAAATTTCCAGACAGAGAAAAATGACCTGGGCAAATGTGGAAGGGCAAAGTCAGCAAGTTAGCTCCAAAGACATGACCAGGTGACTGTCCCAAGTAACCAGTTGGTAGACTTAAGCATCATTCACCAAAAGGGAACAAAACGGAAGAGAAACATCCAGAGCAGATGAGCTCAGCTTGAGGTGGTGGTGGTGACTTAGAAATGTCGGTGTCTAGGAGGACAGTTGTAGGCAGAGAGCTGAAGGGTGGCAGATTCAGGAGTTATCAGCCTGTGGGTGGTGGATGGACAGCCCCTTCTAAGACATGACTAACTTTGTGGATCTTTTTCTGCTGGAGTATTTACACCCAACAGTGATTTGATTGATCTCTGGGCTATGGTAAGTATTTCATTTGTTATTATTTTTTATTACAAATACAAACAAATTACCAAGTTATTTATAAGAGTTCTGGTTTACTTTTATCTCCAAATCACAATCTGAATATCGGGAAATTCGCAACAAAGGCTAAGAAACTATCCCATGAATAGTTGTTGTTTTGTCATTTAGCACAACAGTCTTTTGCATAATGATTTTTCCCACCTGGGGAACTAAAAGGCTGTCAGGAATAACTTCACTTTTTCCACTAAATTGGTTAATTCCTATTTAGCCTGGAAGTTTTCCCCATCAAATCTGTGTCATGAATACCTGGTCTGAGTTTTTATGGAATATAGATCAATATAACCTCAGACCTTCAGCCCACACAATTCTGCCAAAATAAACTAACCGAAATGATCGACCCCACTGATAGAAGAGATCATATTTTGAAAGATACCAGCACAAAATATAAGTATTTCAAACTCAAGCTCTTTGATGACGAAATCAGAGCAGAAAAAGCTTATCAGGTCTCTGGAAACAGGGTCTGAGAACAATGAATCCAAGTAAGGAGAACCTGGTTCTCTCTACCCAGTGCTTCCACTGGTGCCCTGTGTGACCTTGGGCAAATCACACTCCCCAGGCACTCATTTTTCCCCTCCTATCACCAGGTGGAGTTTTAGAAAGTATTTTATGTTCTTTAGATGAAAGATAGAGAGTGTACCACTTAAGTGGAAAGTCTGAGGCTTTTCACTTAGAATAGGAGGAAAGACTTGACTAGCACATGACCATCCTAAAGATAAAAACTTTATCTAGTGGTTTTACTCCCCAGCTAACACTTAAATCAACAAAGGCCTAGGTCACAAGTTCCCAAACATTTCTGAGTAAAAAAAATGGTGGAGGGTGGGGGAGAGGGGCAGCAGCCTTAGTGAACAAAACCTTCTAAGTGATATGTTTTTTAGTATCTATAACCTGTGAAAATATGGAATGCTCAAAAGTTACTGTCATTTCAGGAATGCTTGCAAGTGAATTTATATAATTTTTGTGTGCTAGTCACTTTAAAAAAAAATCAAGCCTTTAAATTCTTAGAATAGTTTTAGGTTCATAACTATTACTGAATGGAGAGACACTAGGGGCATCTAAGCTCATGGGGTATAGCAATGTGAAGGGTCCTATTGGGAAAGAGTCTGAAAATTGAAGGAATTAAAGGAAGAATATCCGTATGACTCCAAATTGAGGGGAAGGGACATGGATTTTCCATAATCCCAGAGTCCCCGCACATGCATAGCCTCTCGCACTATCAACATCCCCCACCAGAGTGGTACATCTGTTGTAGCTGATGAACCTACACTGACACACTATAATCATTCAAAGTCCAGAGTTACCATCACAGTTCACTCTTGGTGTTGTACATTCTATGCGTTTGGACAAATGTATAATAATGTGTATTCATCACTATAGTATCATACAGAGTATTTTCACTGCCCTAAAAATTCTCTGAGCTCTGTCTATTCATCCCTCCCCTCTTCTTCTAACTCCTGGCAACCACTGATCTTTTTACTGTCTCCATAATTTTGCCTTTTCAGAATGTCATATAGTTGGAAACATACACTATGTACTCTTTTCAGATTGGCTTCTTTCACTTAGTAATAAGCATTTAAGGTTCCTCCATGTCTTTTTATGGCTTGATAGCTCATTTCGTTTTAGCATTGAATATTACATTGTCTGGATGTACCACAGTTTATCCATTTCACCTACTGAAGGATATCACATCTTGGTTGCTCCCAAGTTTTCTCAACTAGGAATAAAGTTGCTATAAACATCCCTGTGCAAATTTTTGTGTGAACGTAAGGCTTCAACTCCTCTGGGTAAATACCAAGGAGCATGATTGCTGGATCATGTATTACAAGAATGTTTAGTTTTGGAAGAAATCACTAAACTGTCTTCTCAAGTGGCTGGACCATTCTGCAGTCCCACCAGCAATGAATGAGCGTTCCTGTTCTACATCCTTACCATCATTTAGTACCATCAGTGTTTCAGATTTTGGCCATTCTAACAGGCATAGTATCTTGCTGCTGTTTTACTGTGCATTGCCTTGATGATACATGACGTGGAGCATCTTTTCATAGGCTTATTTGCCATCTGATTATTTTCTTTGGTTAGGTGTCTGTTAAGATCTTTGCCCCATTTTAATTAGGTTGTCTGTTTTCCTGTTGTTGAGTTTTAAGAGTTCTTCGTATACTTTAGATAAAATCCTTTATCAATTATGCCTTTTGCAAATATTTTCTCCCATGAATCTGTATTTTTAATCATCACACGGTACTCACATCTATTTGAAAAACAGTGGTGTCAGTTCCTAACAGGAGACAGAACTCATCAGTCACAGGCAACCACTTGGTTTGCAACAAGAACAAGAGACACCTGACATTAAATCTTAACACCCACTCTGGTGTTCTGAAGACTGAATATTGCAAATATCTCCTTAGCTTCACAGAATTTTTGGTTTTATCATTTCTTATTTCATCCATTTGTTGCAGTAATTAAAGGAAAAATCTCATGCATAAGCAATGTTCAAGTTCAGTTTGACACATTTTTACGCAAGAAAATAAATCCTACAGAGACAAGGGAACAAAGTACCTCGAGATACAGATCATGTAGAAATCCACATAAAATAGCGGAAGGACACAGGAGCACAACAAATTGAGGTTGTTTCTGTACTTTTTGCAAAGGTAATAATAAAAGTGTTTAGGAAATATATAAAAAATCTCCTTTGTTGATAAAGTGTTTTATAAAACATATAGGACTAAACAAATGGTAAGTGGTTAAATTTGTAGGAGGAGCGTATTGATTTCTTGAATCACACAGGCATGGTCACATTAAGAGGTCTGATCTCCCTATCAATGGAGTAATCTATCTGTACTGCAGTGGTCATGTCCACTAGACCACCTACGTGTTATTCTGGGTCCAGCCTTTCGGAACATCTAGAGCATCTAGAGGTGGGTGGACTTGTCAGCAGGGGAAGAAAACATAACATAATTACATGTAACAGTAGTTACCAGATGATTATACCTAACAATAGTTACCATTTATCAACCCACTTTCTAGGTTGCAGGCATTGTTCCAGATCTTTATATTATCACTAAGCCTCACAATACAGCAACCCCTCTTTTAATCTATTTTTAGCAGGGGAGCCTCTGAGAGCGCAGTCACAGAAATGGAGGGAATTCTGGACAACCTAATTCCAAAGCCCCTCTGTCACTATACTAACACCGCCTCCTAGTAAGTGATATGCACATAAAACTGGAGAATTTTCTCCAGCAAGAGATGCTAAGACAATTTGCTCAGTACTTACCTGTCAGGTCGGCCTCAGTGACACAGTTTAGCATCTTGATTCTAGTTTCTTTCTTCAACTACCATTGAGAACCCACAGTCAATTCCTTAGGGTGCTATTGATTTCACTGGCTAATAAACACACGATTCCTCAATTATCCTACATACTCCACTTCTTTATCTTCTCCAACACATCCATTTTGCAAAAAAAAAAAAACAAAAAAAACAAAAAACAAAAAACAAAAAACCTAAGCAACTCGAATACAAGATGTGTTACCTCTATCTTCTATTTCCTTATTTCCCAGTCGTCTGAAAACCATCTACAGTCACTCTTTTAACTAGCATCAACGTGCCGGCAATGTGCTAAGCACTTAATTTGTCTTACCTTTTCTTATTCCTTATGACAAAACTATTAAGTTGGGTTTGGGTCTCCATCTCATAGATAAAGAGAGAGTTCTAAGGTAGGATTCAAATGGAGGTCTGCTGGATGCTTAAGCCCTGGTTTCAAGACCTAAGTTTGTTTTGTCAGAAGATATTACTGGTTAAATTAAAGGAGCTGGATAGGGAGAGATCGGAACTTATTAGAACTTACTGCTCTCCACCTGCTCAATCTCAGTTGTCTTCACTTCCTTTGATTCACTTTCGATCCCCTGGAGCTAAGAATTTAGAATTGTGGGTTATTTAAAAAGCCTTCAGACTTAAGGGAGAAGGAATAACAATGAACTAAGACAACAGCATTGGTTTCCTTTCTTAAAACCAAAGTATGTTCACTTCAAACGTTTACAGAGAAGAAAACGCCAAAACATAGCACTGTATTTGCATCAAAATCACTTCCCCGGCTAACACACTTAAAACTGCCCTAGGCCTTCGGTCAAGAGGGATTCCTGAGGGAATGAAGCTGCTTAGCTGAGTGGTCTACATTCAAATGGACCCCAGGACCCTCAGAGGGGCCCCTGGTTGGGTCAACAAGGCAGGGGAGAATCTCTTAGATCAAGAAACTGAAGAGGCAAAGACTGTATCCAGGAAAAAAAAAATCACAGAATTTCTATTCCTTATGGTTTTTAAAAAAAATTTTAAATATGCTAGTGAAAAATGAGAGAATAAATATTACCAACACAAATGGAAGAGTATACAATAATGGTATTATTGTCTTCCTTAGGTTTTATTCATTTTGTTCTTTTTAACCCAGTGCAAACCTGGACACAGAAGAGCCAGAATGTCCCCTGAAGGTCGGTCATGTATGAGGTTGGGAACCAGAGGCAATTCCAGTGTCTGAGTCTTCCTGGGGCGTGTACGCATAAGGGCCCTGATAAGAGTCTCCACATAACTGCTATTCTGTGAGAGGTGACTGTATATTTCAGCACAAACCTTATATATATCATCATCACTCTGAACTCAGGACACCTTCCTAGTTTGAAAACTCAAAAAATATTAATTTGCAGTACATACAAGAGCTCTTGGAAGAAACAATAGAGCATTTTTAAAGACTAGGCTAGGAGCCTGGACTTATTTTGTAGGAAAGAAGAAACTGCTCGGGGTTTATTAGTAAGATATGATTTTGAAGGGGAATTTGGGAACCAGGGGAGCTGTGAGGAGGTGAGAAGAACCTGGATACTTTGGAGGCAGCAAGAATGGGACGAAAGTCAGCTCTAGACCAGACCTCCTTGGTTATACCCACTGTTTAATGTCCCCAGATTTTTAATCACTCCTTTTTTATTTTCATGGGACCAAGTGGCCAGTGGACTAAAGTGTTTTAATGAGCTGGGGCTAATGATTTTACACAGAGCGCTTAAGGGCTGTGTGTGGGGCATATCTGAGGTATGTGAGGGTGGGGGCTGGGGGTGCTGAAGAATAGGATTCTCTGAAAAGATGACCTAATTTCTTAGGATTGCTGCGAAGTTTGGTCAAGCTATTACACATAAAGGGCTTAATTAAATAACTTCGAATTGGTTTCTCCAGATACAAAATGCAACTCTCTGAGCTCACAGTTTTGTTTTTTTTTTATTAAAAGAAATTTTATTTTGATTTTGCTCTTTTTGGGGGGAAGGGGAGGTAATTAGGTTTATTTATTTATTAAAAAAATTTTTTTAATAGAGGCAATGGTGGTTGAACCCAGGACCTCATTCATGCTAAGCACGCACTCTACCACTGAGCTGCACCCTCCCCACTAGTTTCTTCTTATGTAAACCGCCAGTTACCTAGCCCATCTACCTTGCAGATGAGCAAACTAAAACTCAGACAAGTAACTTGTGCAGGGTCACTGTGTGTTCAGTTCTTGTTGACACCTCGGGAAAGCCTTGAAACATGCTCCGTCCATGTTTCTGTTTATCTCGGTTTGCACTAAGTGTGGTATATACCGTGCAGTGGACGATATAATGTTTGTTAAGATAGAATCTTCTACGATCATTTGGTAATTCATTGTTGTTTATGCAGTTTTTAGGTTCACAGGGAAACTTCTATACCTACCTTGAGTTATCAGGGTGCCTATTTGTATATATTTACAAAATAAATGTTCTTTAAAAAAATCATTAACTGACTAAATCCATCTGTATCTTAATGGAACACAGAGAACTCACTGTCTAGCTCTGCACTCCCAATTTATGCCTTTGATTTACAAAAACTTCTGAAGTGTTCAGTTTGAGGACTCTGGTCCCCACAGCAGGTGAAGGGAGGCTGCTTAAATCAGTGTCCCAGAAATTTCACTCTCAGGGCTCCTTTCTCAAAAGAATGCCAGGAGGTGTGCTCTGGTTCACTCCTATTTCCCTACAATGGCCCCACTTTGACAATTTGCATTTTACTTTGGACCAGGGCAACTGTAATTATAAACTGGTCCACCTTCTTTAATCTAGGACCAGCAGCAAGTCATTTTTAATAGCCATTAATTCCCCCTTTTAATGAGATATCTGCATTCAGCAGTGACTCAACCATGGACTGCTGTAGGCTAGAGAGGATGAATCACAGAAAACAGACCGAAGAGACTCATTAGGTAATCTCACACAGCTCCCTGCCAGACTCAGGAGGATTCCCAACAATAAAACTTCTAGGACCAGTTCAGCACACTTTTTATTTGCCTCCAAGGATGGAACTGCTAACACTTGCACCATAGGCTGTTCTATAATTTGAAGAGCTCACACTCTGACAGTTGTCTCCCTGCTGTTTCACCTACACCCTCCTTATCCCCACTGCTCTTTATCTCACTCTAAAGCTCTGGGTCTTCCCAGACTATTGAATGTCTCTTATGTACACAAATTCTCCTTCCTGTCTGTCTGCAAGCCCTCACGTATTTAAAGAATGACTGCCTTGGATTTCAAGAGAAAACTGAACCACATAGAAAAGGACTTCTGATACTTCCTAGCCTGGCCATAAAAGCTAGCAAAAGGGCTCATATCACAGACTTCATCCTCAAAGCCTGCTGTCTTTTATATGCTTTCCAGTTCTTTGTTCGGTCTAATTCGCTGCTTGCTGAGAGTGCTCTGAACTCTCTCCAGCTGTTCCACATCTGGAATCGAGCTGCTCACACTGAACAAACTATTCCTGGTGTGGTCGTACTTGACAAAGATCAACTCTGGGTCTCTTTTCCCTCCATCCCCCTTGCTTGCTTCCTCCCTTTCCTCCTTCTCTCTTCTTCTGTAAACACCTCTTTAGGCCTTTGTCCTAGAGAGGCATCACTCAAGTCAAGTCAGCAGGCTCAAGAATAATGGTACCAACAAAACTCTCTTGTGAGGCCCCAAAGCCTATTTAGTCAATCCAGTGAGGTCTTTTTGGATCCCTCCTCCCACTTTTCTACAATTAATATTATCATCTTCAACCACCATCACTTTCAATTTTTTTTTTTTGAGGTCAGTGTATCACCTTCCTTGTAATTATTCCACATAGCTACCATGGGTTAATTGGCCTTTTCCCATTTCCATTTCATTTCCAGCTAAATGCACAATTCTACCTACCTTTTAGCTGGGATTATTTTCCTACATACTAATGTATAACTTTTTCTCTTTGCCACTGTTAGACTATTCTGCCTTCAATTTACTGAGAAAACATATTTAGACCATCAGCCAAACCCTCCTAAACACTTATTTCTTCACTAAGTGACTCTTGCAATCTTTGCAAAATTCAGAAGTGGAAAGGACTGAACTCGGAGCTGGGCCACTTCCTTTGACCTTTAATTCTGGCCACTTATCCTGCCAAATTTTCCTCACACATGTAAAATCCAGCTTCCTTTATAGCAGGACCTACTTAAGGAAATTGCCTTTAAAAATGGGACTTTCTATTCATTTCTGTAAAAAGCTTCCTACCTAAGTTATTGGCAGGACCGGAACAACTATGTAGCCAGATTTTGACCCATCTGTTTACACAGACAGCAGGTGATGTGCAAGTATCGCCCTCACAATTCCAAGGGTGCTCCCAATGCTGCATGAATCAACCCTCTCCACCACTCCCCTCCTCCAAGAACAGCAGGTCTTCCCCACATCCTCGCCCCCACAGCCATGCCTGCCCCCATCTCCAATTCGACTAGGCTCAGGTCATTCTTTTTATGGTATTTTCAAACATACACAAAAGTAGAGTAACTGGTTTAAATGATGTCCCCATTTACTCAACAAGATCTTTAACATGTCATCCCCAAATCCAAAGGACCTCAGACTTCAATTTCTCCTCTTTGGAGACTCAAAGGCAGTCCCTGGTATCTGTCGCAGGAATTTTCCATTGTGCCTTGGGGTTGACCCCCAGTGTGACTAGCCTTTGGATTTCCTTACCACTAATCCCCAGTAACCACAGAACCAAGAGAACACATATCCTCATCCAGTTTGCCAGTGCTTTCTTTTTCCTCTCCCCTCATTTATAATTCTTCCAGAAGTTCGAAATAAAAAGAATAGAGTACCGACCTTCTTTCAACCCCGGCTCTAAAACATGTATTTTTACCATGAATAATTTTTTGGTGGGGGAAGGGGTCTAACTATCTTCTGAAATTCTCACAAGGAGTCATGACTTCAACTTTCAAATGGCTTGAGGCAAGGTTTTGGAAAAAACGTGATACTGCTAGAGAGAAAATGAAAACCAGAAAAAATAACCCGAAAGGTAATTGATAATTATTTGGGGAGAGAACATTTATTTTTCTTTCTGTTTCGACAATCTTTTGTTACTTTACTTTTCATGAACAATTCCAACAAAGCTAAGAGCTTGTATGAGAGGTGTGTGTTACAATCAGTGTTAAAGCTGTGCACTGCCAGGCCCACTCCAGAGAGTCTGATTCTGCAGGTCTGGAGTGGAGCCTAGGGATCTGCATTTTATCAAGCATGCCAGAGGGCTCTGAGGCAGGTGGTCTCTGACGACTCTTTCAGAAATGATGACGGTTTACACGAGGAACACAAAGTCCTTATGAGAGTTTTGAAGAGGGAGTGGTTGTTTTTACTTGGGGTGATGAAGGGACAGCTTCAGAGAGATGGAATTTGAACTTTACCATTTTCATTCAATCATTTGGTCACTAAAAAAAAAGACATGTACTATGTACCAAGTTCAAGTTCTGTTTCAGGTCCTGGAGTGAGTAAGCCTTACAGAGCCCGGACTCATGGGAGCTGAGTCTCCATGGGCAGGAATATTAGGAACAAAAGGAGAGACCATCATAAACAAAGAGATGGTATTAAGGGACGTCTAATTCAATGCTGGGTGTTGTGGAGAACACAAAAGGAAAAAATATACAGCAAGTTATCCAAAGGACTACTTCAATGATTATTTACTGATTTTCCTTTGGCTAGACTTGTGTTCCTGCCTAAACTCACTCATTAACAGAAAGACAGGATTGAGACTTGAGAACCAATAATGAGTAAGAAAGTACATAATTAAATCTGAATTGGGGGCTATAGATTAACAGACTAATACGTGTGAATTTTGTGTTTCAGTTCATATAATTTAGAAGGGCTTCATGGAAAAGGTAGACCTTGGAGTTCTGGGATGCTAATGGAGAAGCTGGGAATGGAACCAGCCCTGTGGTCATGTCCGGACATAAGCATGACCTTGCTGCTCCAAGTGTGGTCCTGGGATCAACAGCACTGGCGTCCCTTGCCAATAGAGCTGTGTTAGAAACAGGGCATCTCAGGACCTGCCCAGACCTCCTGCATCAGAGTCTATTCTTTCTTTTCTTTTTTTTAATTGAAGTATAATCAGTGACAGTGTGCAATTCCTGGTGTACAGCATAATGTTCAGTTATATGAATATGTA
Organism: Camelus dromedarius; assembly: GCF_036321535.1. Taxonomy (NCBI): domain Eukaryota; kingdom Metazoa; phylum Chordata; class Mammalia; order Artiodactyla; family Camelidae; genus Camelus; species Camelus dromedarius. Next base: position 34,727,962 of record NC_087438.1, read on the forward strand.
CATGTATTTGTTTTTATATTCTTTTTCATTATTGGTTACTACAAGGTATTGAATATAGTTACCTATGCTGTACAGAAGAAACCTGTCGTATACCTATTTTATATATAGTAGTTAATATCTGCAAATCCGGGGGAGGGTAATAGCTCAGTGGTAGAATGCCTATTAGCGTGCATGAGGTCCTGGGTTCAACCCCCAGTACCTCCATCAAAAAAAAAGAGCCTTTATTTTAATGAGATCACCAGACGATTCATATATACATTTAAGCCTGACAAATATTGCTACAAGGGCTAAACTGAGATGGGCTACACATATTCAGAACAAATTTAGGGGCACAGTTGAGGGGCTAGAGCTGATGATACCACCATAAATTAAGAACATAGAGACAATAACCTTTGTCATAAAAGTGGAAGACTTTTCAAAGTCTGAAGGAAAAAACAGGAAGAGAACTGGGGCCCCTAGCTGAGGAACAGCCCATAGTGAGGAGAATGTTCATGCAAAATAAGAGGGAGAAAGAACAACTAGATTAAAGAAAGACAAGATGAGAAGGGAGAGGACGGTACAATAGAAATTAGTGAAAGAATTGGAATGGCTAAGGTTTCAGGGACAGAGGATGGGAACTAAGAACGGGCACTGGGAAGCAGTTCCGAGGTATTTAAGCTGGAATGACATAATTTCAAGATATGGTCCAAGATATAAAAGGGTCATCCTTTTCCTAGAAGGTAGGTTAAAAATGAACTATACTAGAGATGATGTGTAAAATTGTAAATGTAGAAATGGATATTTAACTGCTTCCAAAACTATGTTGCCAGGCTGACAAATTTTTAATTAAGTCCATCTGGTGTAAGCTCCTTGTATCCCCATCTTCTCTTCATGTAGATCTAGCCTTTTTCTTCTCTCCAACTTGAGGAACAGACAGACAGATAGACAGATAGACAGACAGACAGACAGACAGACAGACACACACACACACACACACACACACCCCTCATCTTCCTTCCAGAACCAATGCTTCTAAGCTTTTGATTGGGCTCCCAGCCCCAGAATTTTTTCACTGGCCTTTGAGAACCCACTCACATCCTCTGGATCTTTTTGAGCATCTTAAAATCATTAAAGAGAGTAAGAAGGAGAGGTTAAAGATTTTGTGGCTAATGAATCTTTAAAGAAGAAAGATGCCTCATAGGTGGCTAAAGTTGTTTCCTCCCTTTCAGAAGAGAGCTCTGTGTCCTTTCAGAAATTATTTAACCTCTCTGATCCTAAGTTTTTTTCAACTCTAAAACTGAAGACATAATGGCTGCCACTAAAGGTTCTTAGAATAATTAAATGAGTGGAGTTTTAAGCTGCTTTATTGTAGTGCTTGATGCATGATAGTTGCTCAAGGAATATTAGCTAATAAAAGACCAGGGATATACATCATCAGGGGTAGGAAAAAAAGAAGGAGCTGATTATTTAATATTTACTTGGTGGTAACTTACAAATCTGACATTGAACAAAGATTTTAAATTTATTAAAGGGATACATTTTACATGCCTAAAATGAACAGGATAATCTCCTAGAGACAGTTTTATAGCATACCATCTAACTGTGTCTGGATTTTAATGGTAGACTGTAGCAGGGACACGAAGTGAAGGTCAGTTGAAGCAGAGAAGCCATGAAGGATAAAGAGGAGGACAGCACCCCAATGCCAGCCCTGAGGTGCTGCTTCGTAGATGAGTTCCCTACAATTCCAGAAATACTACCAAGCAGAATGGTTGATATCTCAACCTTTGGGAGGAGTGGTGAATTTTTGAAAGGCTCCAATCAGCTAAGATAAATAGGAAACGAGGATGGAGCATGTTTCAAGGTTATCCTGAGGGATCAACAAGAATGGAACACAAGGTGACCTTGCACAAGCTACTTGCCTGGGTTTTAGTTTGCTCGTCTGCAAGGCTGATGGGCTAGATAACCTTTAGATGCCCCTGTGGCTCTAACAGGATCTGGGAAGAGGAATTGATAAATGAAACAGAGCCCAGACTATGCAGTCAGTCAGACCTGGGCTGGAATTCTGGTTCTACCATGCACCAGGCAAAGCACTTAACATCCCTGGTTCTCATTATTCTTCCTTATAAAATGGGGGAAATAAAACATACCCTGCAGAACTATTGAAGAATGAAAGATCTTTCTAAATTATCTTGCACATAACAGACACTCAGTTAATGGAACACACTCAAGCGAATCCATGATCATGTGTTACATGTACTTCTCACCAAATAGAAGGTATGGTTAGCCTACAAGGGACTACATGGCATTTCTTCGGATTTCAGATTTTTTCATTTACAAAAAAGATTCACCCAAGGCACCTCTCAGAATGTTGAATCAAAGTTCAAATTAAGCATGAGACAGTCTTCTAGAATATTTAGATCTCTCTACCCACTATTGAAATATGTAAAGTGTGACATCTCCATCCTAAACAAACCCTTACTGAGGAAGTGTGTGTGTGTGTGTGTGTGTGTTTATTCCTTACTGATTGCAAAGCTTGATGATAAACAATATGGAGTTTACAAAGCTGTGCATGGCTTGATTCTCTGCTCCTGAGAAACCAACAATAACTTGTCTCTGTAGGAAGACAGGTACACAATGCCCAAGGAGCAAAAACAGTATTTTGAGAAGGAAAAAATGTGAATTAAGTAATGTTTATAAAGAATTGTCAAATGCTTGTGCAAAAGGCACTTTAAATGTAAACAATTTTAAGGGCATTTGGTTTTGGAAGAATACATTAGGAACAAACCGGGCAGTAATGAGTATGTTGGGAGGCAGGAGATGGTTTTAAAGAAAGCACAGATACAGATGTACCCTGCTGAAAAGACAATACTTAAAACTGTGCAATCACCATGTAAGAGGATGCTTTTAGGGTACATTTTCTGTGCAGATAATAAGCCAGGTGAAATCTAGACACACAAAGTTTTTAGCTCATGAGAAGCCAAGTTCCTCAGTATAAATAAGTTTTAAATAAGTTTTTAAAAATACCAAATCAATTTAAAGTGCTAACAGCTTTACCAGGACGTAAATTCTTCAACAATTAGCCTCATTCCCAACAGGATCAAACACAAGCAAGCAGCCAAGACAGCTTAGCTCCTAAGCTTGGTGTGTTCAAAGAGAATCTTGATTTGAGCTGAGTGTGATCTCCAGATGCAGTATAACCCTTCTACACACAACTCCATGGGAAAGCATTTTTGGGAAACAGATGCACCTTGTTTAAAAGCAAAGTTTTGTTTCTGAAAAAATCGGGTACAAATAGAATTTGAAAAAACTGAATCATACTTCAAAAGCCCTGGGGAGGCTCATATCACAAGGAACCCTGTCATGAATGTTTTTGCAAATGAAAAATTATTTTATGAGTTGAAAAAGCACCTTTAATTTATACGCTGCATCAGTATTTTGGTTTTATTTTGCAATGATGTGCTTCATTTTGGTGGCTTATTTTGAACCACTTTTTAACAAACAAAATCCTTTTTTTCCCTTTGAATATATATTTTAAAATATTTCCTTTTTTTAAGTGTAACTTTTAATAGTCTTGGGGACTAATTCCTTTCACTCCCACCCCACCCCCAAAATAAAAAACTCCATTTTTGAAATGGAAGCCATGGGAATACATAATTAAATTTTCTCAAATGTATTTTACAGTCAAAATTTAGGAACTCATTTGTTCTACTTGGTAGGGAATATAGATCCTATCAGATCTAAACAGAAGGAGATCTGGGGCCTAGGGTCCCTATTTGCTTTTTGACAGGTGATTTAAAAGGAATTGAAGTGAAGGGGTATGAATCTCCCGGCTTTGTAGCTCACCACTGGTCAGGTGGGGATGGACAGGGCAAAGTCAGGAACTTGTGCTTCTGTGTAGAAAATCTGCTGCAGACATATTTGTTTCAACTCCAAGAAACTGAGTAATGTTTTGCAGTTGAGCAGAGGTTCACAAATTCTCTTGATTCATGAATCCCTTAGTCTTTAAGTAATTTTTTCCTAGTGTCAGTAGGCCAAAAGAAATACTTACCAGGTCATTTGTTAAGTAGTTAGAGTCAAATAACTACTAAGTACTCATGTCCCAACAACACAGCAGCAGTTTGAGAAAATAATACTCATAAATTGAAAGGAAAAAAGTCTATCTTAATTTTACTCTTAAATAACCACGATTACTTTCTAAAGGGTGTGTACACCTACTGGGCAGTGCACAACTTTCAAATCTGGGAATCAGATTGTATCCAATACACAGAACTTACTTTTTGTCACCTCAATCTCAAAAAAAACCAGCTTTAGAAACATATGACATCATCAAAAGGAATGTACCGCCATCTAACGTTGAAACTGTGAACTACCTCAGCCAGTAGGTCACTGGGTGTCTGACAGATGTCAAATATCACTGTGCTGTCTATATACCACCCCCCTGAAAAAGAAAAGACCCATAGAACATTCCTTGAGTTGACTGTGGCACCATGGGGTACCCTGGCACACAGTTTGGGAACCACAAGTTCAGAGCCACAACTAGTCTCATTTTCCTGAAATGACTGAATGTCATAAGATTTAGTATCTTCTCAACATACACACATGCACAGAGCTGAAATCTGTAGTTGCTTCTATGTGCATCTTGTCCCTAGTTAAAGTCACTGCCATCCCAGGTAGGTCCCATTTTTAAAGACAATACCTTTCTCACAATACCTACCCAAAAGCATTTAAAGACAATATACCATTAAGTTTCAGCTTTACTTCCATCAATTTGTATCTGGCCAGTGATTTGATTTAGTTTATAGGAGGTTTTTCTCACATACCTTTTCTTTATAGCAGGTTTTTCTCACATACCTATTTTCTCACATACCTAAAGTTTAGTATTGTAGTATAACCTGGTGTCAAGTACCAATGGGTTACTGAAATCTGCCATTGTGGGGGCCCATCTCTCTCTAAAATGTAAGCTGTTACATATTTGGGCATAATGGCTAGAAGGTATAGTGCATGAAGAGATTATGAAATGTGTCAACTGCTTTGTGGAAAAGATGTTAAAAGCACTAATTCAGGATAATGTTAAGGAGAAATCTTCCACTTCAGCTGACAGACATTTTTCTCCAGCAAGAACAAGTAGAGGTTGCTAATGATAGAATGATCCCATTCCTATTCTTTAGTCCTGGAACCAAAATGTTGACCCTCCTCCTTCCTTTGCATACAGCCTATTTATTTCCATTTGTTGCCAAGGCTAAACCACTGATTGAATCATGAAATGCTAAGTTTTGCTATCTCACAATTTCCTTTCATACCTTTGAAACCAAGCTCCAGCCATACATTAAACCATCACCCTACCTATTTCAACTTCTGCATGTTCATTTCATCCTGCTTTTGTCCTCGGTTTCCCTCTCTCTTCAGAGTTTTATCTGTCTGTGCCCTTCCTTTCCTCTCTCTGCTACTTTTCAAAAGCCTCCCACACAATCCTAGGTAATAGTAATTTAAAAGAATGCCCTTGGGTAGAATAATCAGTTATCCTGATTAGTTAACGTCAGGTCCTGGTTGAATTTGGGATGTAGTGATGGGTGTTCTCAGGACCAAAGCAGTCTGCAGTCCCAGAGGAGCAGAATTAGAGGGAAAACTCCACTCAGTTTTGTAAAGTGTGGCATTTTTTAATCAGCAAGGCACAGAGCCTTATTACCAATGTGGATTCAAATGAACTAAATTCTAATGGCAGTGTGTCCATGGTCAAGATATTTGTGGTTCACTGAGGTAAGGAAGTTCATAGGTACTAACCCAGTTCAGCAGGGGCTCAGTGGTAGAGCGCATGCTTAGCATGCAGGAGGTCCTGGGTTCAATTCCCAGAACCTCCATTAAAAAAAAAAAAAAACAAAAAAAAAAAAACAAAAAAAACCTCCCAATCCAACAGGGCAAGAGAAATGTGCTGAAAAGACAAAAATAACACACCATTAAAGATATCACAGTGTAATCACAGAAGAGACAGCAGCACTGGGGCCCTGACTCTTTGTTTCAAGATTTGTATTTTGTTACTTTTAAACATTCTGTCATATAGTATTCTATCTCAGGAATATTTTCACTCATATAATGGCATTTAAGAAAAAAAAATAGCAAAAAACCTAGAAGCCTTTTCCAGTGCCAAGCTCATTTAGAAAGTTTAGCTTCTGACTAATGCAATGATGCAATGTAACAATACCAAATTCTTTCATAATATTTAGGAGTAAGTGATTACTTGTGGAAACCGTAATGTTTCCTAACAAACCAAGTGTTTCAGGGACAGACCACCCAAATGTATTATTATATAAAGATGTTAGTTACATAATTACATGAGAAAACAACACATTTTACTTTTTTGTTTTTTAACAACAATTATCCTCCCTGGGGAAGCTGAGAAGAATTAGCCCCTTAGCAAAGTACCTCCTAGGGGCTCCAATTATCTCAGACACATTTAAACTGGAACCTTGATAATGTACATTTAACATGAGGAAAATGAAAATGTCTTTTCTTCTCTTACCATCCCCCACTCCTGCCATGTCTTCAGTGACTTTGCTGAGACCACCTACAATGAAGATGCATTTAAAAACTCAGATTTAACTGTGAACCATATACCAGTTGCCTTGTTGTAAAAAAAGTTTGGAATTATCTATTTGAAAGGTATTAAGCTGATGCCACTTTTTAAAAGTAAACAGAAATATTTTTCAAGTGTGAGTGTTCAGTTGCATTGAGTTCACATGGTATTTATAAACATCTGGGTACATGAGGGGTGTACAATAAATGGTTTCAAAAATGATTATATTGCTTCCTTTTAAAACATAAAACTATTTACTTTAAATATTTGATGCCGCATTAGTCATGTATTTCAGTATTTTCACAGACATACCTGCTGAGTGTCCAATGTCACAAAAGAGAGTTCTGCTGATGACATCCAAATTAGCAAGAAAGCTGCATATTACCCATCTTCAAGTGCAGCTTATCAGTGAAATAAAGATGGCAAAGGAACAGGATGTTTTTATCAAAATGCTCAGTCTTTCTCAATAGGGATGCTATTGGCATTTGCAATATGGTAATTCTTCCCTGTGCAGGACTGGCCTTGTCTGGCATCCCTAACCCTTCCCCACAAAATGCCAGCAGTGTTCCCTAGTCATGGTGATAATCAAAACATTCCCATGCATTTCCAAAAGTCCCCTAGGCAGGAAGAGTACTGCCTTCAGTGGGAAACCAGTGACCCAAAGAGTCCCCACCAAAAATAGAAACAAAACCAGAATAATGATGAAGTCTGCTGAAGCTTCATTATGTGGTTTAAGGGGGTGGGGCGGTGGACAGGGAGTGGTTTCTGAATAATGGTGTATAACTTTACTTCCTCATCTTTCTGTTTACTTGTAAGAGGTTTATCTCCCAAGGGCTCACACTTTATCCATAATTCTCAAAGGCCTCCTCAGAGGAGGGCATTCAGGCAGATAAGACTGAACAATGTATCTCAAAGGACGAGCAAAGCCAGTTCCCTTATACTTTTAGTTGACCTCATCCCTGCCTCCCAGCTACTCTTAAAATCCCTATTGTGGTACCCCACTCAGGTCTCCCTTCCTGTAAGAGACTCCATCTCTAAGGTGACCCCCTCATTTCGAACCCTGTCCCATTAACATTTCTGATGCAACAGCAAAATGTTAAGGAAAGCAATCTGATTAAGTCAAATCATATATTCTGAAAAATGGATACATTTTCCCTTCATCCTCCCTTTGGCATTTTTCATTAACCCCAAACAAATTCTATGTGATGTATGCTTTTCTTTTCTTTTTTTTTTTTTTTTTTTAAATATATTTTTATTGAAGTATAGTCAGTTTACAATGTTGTGTCAATTTCTGGTGCATGTATGCTTCTCAAGGCAGGGTGGAAGGAAAGACAAGATGTAAGAAAAACACTTAAAGTTTTCTATCATAGGTAAATGTAACTTGGGAAAAAAAAGATAAAGAAGCATTTGTACTACCCAGTATTTACCTTAAAAAAAAAGTTTTGAGGGTCAACTGGGATATTGGACTTGGCAGAAAAATTTTCTGCAGCCTTTCTGAAAATTCCTAGATAACCCAGGGAAATCAAAGTGTTTTACTGCCTATTTCTACATCCTGGAGATAACAATGGTAAAAAAAAAAAAATCAAATAATATATGAATAATGCTTAGGTTCCTATAAGAAGTTCTGCACGCTCCTTATCTCATGTAATCCCTACAGCCACACAGTAAAGAAATAATCATTATCATCCCTCAAACAGAGGGGAAGAAACCAACCCCCCCCCCTAAAAAAACTGAATGACTAATAAATAGTTGGAAACTGTAAAGAAACAGAAGAGCTTACTTCTTGAGGACTTTTGGAGCCATACTCCCATCTTTCCCCACGGCCCGGAGACAGCAGGTGGAGCGATGGGTGACCTGACTGAATGCAGGGTAGTCCCTTTAATGATTGCTGAAGGAAGACAGGCAAACTGGGCACCATCAGCACTTGCCAAAAGGGGTTGGGGAAGGGATGTGGCCACAGAAGCATGGCTTTCCTTTATTAGGGTCAAAATTCAACATTACCCCACCCCATTTAGTGAGATCTCTGGGTTGTTCTCTTGTTTGAGAATTTGTAAATAATGCCTTCAGAAAATGTACTGATGTGCCTCATTTCTCTTTCCTTACTAATGGGCTGACTCTAGGAGTGTTCAATTTCATGGTATAAGAGGGATGCTAATGAATTGCTTGCCATTTGTGCCTCCTGGTCATTTCTGTTGTGAAGCCAGAACTTTTCCACTTATGAATCACTTTCCATTATAATTGCTAAAGATGCATGACTCCAGGCCCTATTCCTGGTGCTACGGGCATACACCGAGAGTAACACAAAGTTCCTACCCTTAACAAGACCACCTGTGTGACAGCTAGAACCCTGTGAGATGGGCAGGACAGGTTTTCATCTTCCCATTTTTGCTGATGAGAAGAAACAGAAGTTCGGGGATGGTGAATAACTTACGCATGTTCTGAGCAGCTCAACAAACATTTATTAAGCATTTGCCATGTGTCAGACACTGTGCTAGATGCTGGCAAAGTCAAAATAGCAAGTCAATGGATCTTTTCAAACCTGTGTTGCCAATGCTATAGATCACAGCGTGACCTGAGGTCTCAAGGGCACAGGGGGGCTCAATCCCAGAGTTTGCCAAAGGCCTTCTGTGAGCAAAGGCACTTTAAGGGAGTCAAGATTGAACATATAAGTGTGTCAGGCTAACTTTGCTGTAAGTTTTATTTGATTAAAATACAAAATTGATAACAAAAACCCAGTTAACATGGGTGGAGCCAAAGAAATATACCAATAACTTACAGTTTACTAAGTGAGCCTACACTTACAAAAACAAATTATAAAGAAATTTCAGCTATTCAAAAAAAAGCTTGAAACAGACTCACAGACATAGAGAACAAACTTACAGTTATCAGGGGGTGAAGGGGATAGGAAGGGATAAGTTGGGGATTCGAAATTTGCACCTCTTGGGGAGTAATGGAAATGTTAGCTATCTTGAATGTGGTGGTGGTTTCATTGGTATATACATACATCTATCAAAATTTGAAATATGTGTAGTTTATTGTACAGAAATCATACCATAAACTATAACACACACACAAAAGTGTACTAAAGAGTAATACAGTAAGTGATTATATTATAGAGATTATAATATATACTGAGAAAACAAATGGAAAAATTGTCTATTATGTGACTAGGTACTAGCAGTGATCTAGGATAAACTGTCAGGTGACATCTGAATACATGGATTAAAAAAGCACAGCATTTAAATAACTTAGACAGAAGTGAAATTGATGTTTGAGATCAAAATGATAAGTTAATTGAAAAAGTGGCTGTAGTTACTATTCATGACTCTAACATTTAAGGTGAATGTGAAGTTTTGACTAAAATTGCTTTCTGAATGTGAGTGGAATAAAGTAATATTTAAATTAAAAACAAAACTCTCAAATCGAACCAACTTTTTAACCAGCCTGGACTTGTATTCTCCTGCAATGTCCAGCAAGATCTCTTTCCAACATTACTACCTCCAGATGGTGAACAATAAACTTCTCATCGACAATCTGACCAACCGATGCTGTCATGCCATTATTTTTGCTGAACTCAACCAAGTTCTGTCTTTTATACTGTAAACTGATTTCATGAACATCCCATAACCTCCTTCCTCCCAATAATTGCAGACTTCTTTTTTCATTTCCTGAGCTAAGAAGAGTTTCCTAGCCTGAACTTCCCTCCTTCAGATTCCTTGTCCTTCCGTTTTCTGATACATACCCATCGCCAACTGCAGCCTTTGTTTACCAGTCTGGCCATGTCATTCAAGTCTCCCAACAGAGCTGAGTCTCCCTGTTAGTCTCTTAAGTCTCCTTTCCTGACGGTCTCTTCAGAACTGAATGGAAGGTTCCGCTTACTTCCTGATGCCTAGCACAATTCCCCACACCACTTCTCTTCCTCTTTCTCTCAGTCTTCATTACCTGAGAATTTTCAATAAAGATCCAAATGGCAACAGATGATACAATCATAGCATGGCAGCCGGTGAGAAACGCAAGGAGCTTTAGAGATCATCTAATCCAACAGCTCCTCAGATCTTCAGCCGTTACCTTGACAGGAGGTAGGAGCTGATGGAGAAGGGCGCATCAGGCAGGACTTATGATCAGCCCTCGCCTCCTATCTAACTGTAACGACTCCAATGCAGTCTGTTTTCCCAATTATGCTACTCAGTACAATTTTAAAAAAAGAAAAACATGGATGGTTGTGTGGAAATCTCTGCTTAAAAAAAGACAGGGAAAACTAGGAATCTATTTCCAAAAAGGCTGCGTCCTTTCGACAGAGTCAGATGGGAACCTTGCAAAAATCTGTGATCAACAAAGGGTCTTTAAATGCCTAGCCTCATTGTAGTTCTAATCTTTCACTTTCAAAACTGGGCTTGGCCACCTAGAAAAGAGATTTATGGATGGGTGTGCTGGAAGAGGACTAAAGAGATTTGTGTTTTACTGCTGGTTTTCCCATTAGCTAGCTGCTAAGCCACTTAACCTCTGGGCCTCAGTTTCCTTGTCTATAGATTGTGAATTGGGCTCTACTCTGGCATTTCCTGGCTTCAAAATTCTATGTTCTATGAACAAGATTTCCTTAGATTTTTTTGAGTGGGGAACTAAACCCATTTTCTCCCTGCTTTCCCCATCCTGAATAATGTATCTCTTTTTGCCAGAGGGAAACAAGTATCCAGGGACATCAGCAAAAAAACACCAGCTTTCATTCAATCTAACACCAAGACTAATGGAATGTTTACAGACAGACTGGCTGGCCTTAGCCCTTTAGCTTCTCTCCTTTTATCTTTCTAATCCTCCTTTCAATCTGTCACCCCCTCACATCTCTTTCCTTCCTTCTTAGCTCTGCTCCAGTTAAGTTTAACATACCTTTAACTGGCTACTGTGCACGAGGCACTGTGGTTCAGCACTCGGGTTATGTAAAGATGAGTGAGATGCAGCCCTGTGATTAAAAGTCCTCTGGGTTTTGGAAGGATGACACTGGCAGAAATGTGAAGGACAAGTATGAGATGCAAAAGAAGTGGGATATTTACGTAAGAGATGAAGGCATGAAATAGTCTTTGATTTAAAATCAACTAACCTTGAAAGCTGACTGAGTAGTGGTGGGAAGCCACTCAACTTTCATTAATGGAGTCAGCAAGCACTTACTGAGCTGCCTGTGTTCCAGGCACTGCACCAGATGCTGCAGTTGCAAAATGGAAAGGCATCATGTCTGCGCGCACCCCAACAGGCGGGACGGACATGTGGGATAGGACTGGTATCCAGAAGAAAGAGAGCATCCACCAGGAGAGAAATCATGTCGTGTCCAGAATAGCAGGCATGGCGTGAGATGAGCGAGAACAATTAAACTCCAATTAGAAGGATGCATTTATTTAAAATGATATTAAGGGGCCAGGTGTCTACACCCCCGGGGTAGAGAGGGAAAGAAAGCTGAGTGACAGTGACAGTGACAGTGAAAAGAAGTGTAGGAAAGGAAGCAGGGGCCTGCATGCCACACCAACATCAACCAAGGAAAGGAACTTTGAAAGAGAAGAGGTATTCAAAATAATAACTAGGAGCAGAGAAGTCAAGGAAGTCAGCCAGAGAAAAGTAGCTGTAAGATTTGACAGCGAAAAAGACCTCCACGGGAGCAACTTCACCTCCTATCTGCGTGGGTCCATGAGAAAATTGGCCATAAAGGGAATGAGGGCTGCATAGAAGACTGAGGTCCTTGAGACTCGACAAATACTCCTTTCTTTTTGAGTTTGGTGGCAGCTTGAGCAGGCCAAGGAATAGAAACGAGTGTGCTACAAATTCTCATCACCACCTATCCCCAACATCAATCAAGGATGCCAAATCTAAGGTAGGGGTTTTCAATCTTTTGAAAACACTTTCCTCTGGCCGTCTAGATACACATGGTGGCAGCGGTGGTGATGGTAATCTGGAAAAATGAAACGGACGTTAAGGCTGCCTGCAACAGTCCCTGAGTGGATTCTCACACAACTGGGGCACATTTGGGGTGGTCAGTCAGGCTGGTACTGAAAAGACAAAAAGCTCCCCTTCAGAAGAGTTAAAACTGAAGTAAAGGAAGAGGCCAATGTGACAACTGACTAACAAGATGTGCAATACATTTTAACACACTTTGGGTAGAAAAAAATAAGCAGATGGGGTTCAAATGCATCCCTTGAATCCAAGTCTCAAGCGCACATTTGAACTGATAGGTGATTGAACCACTCACGGTTTTGGGCCACACGTTACACAGATGCAGGAGTATTTATTTAAGAATATTGTTTCTCCTAAGTGATGTTGGGACTGTTAGCAGAAAGAGGCAGCAGCAGGAAGCAGAATGGAATAGGTATTATTTCTAGCATCTGCAATATATGTGGAGACAGACATATATGTATGTATATAAATATACATATAACTGTATGGAGGAACGAATTCTACACTATTAGTTCATTTTACATATATTAATTCATTTAATGCTCCTCGCTCTATGAGGTAAGTCCAATGATCATTCTTATATTACCTAAAAGAGAAAGAGACCCAGGAGGCTAAATATCACCCCCAAGGTCACCCAGCTACTAAGTGGGAGAGCAGGGACTTAACCCCAGTTCCACCCTCCTCCTGGTCCACGTCACCCTACAGGCAAGAAGCTGCACCAGGACTGCGATGCTGCCACAACCCAACTCCTCATTGGGGGACATCGACTGGGATCTGACTAGTCACTTTTCCCCTCTCGTTAATTGCCCCTCTAAAGCAAAAATAGAGATAATGTAATTTCCATTTTAAAAGAAAATCAGTCCATGAAGAAAAAAGCCTCCCAAGAACGGCTGCCCAGATTTTTATATACCAAGGTTCTGGATGGCAAGTCTTGCCGCTCAAGTTTAATGCATGACTCAGCCCCTCCTGGGATACGCACTACAACGTGTATTTCTCACTGCACTTCTCCAAGTCGGCTTCGTCCTCCAAGTCATTCATACCCTATGCTCTCTCCTCCCATATGGAAAATAGTAACTCCCTGCCCTATCCCTAACCAAAAAAACTCAAAACACAGTCTTACCCGGAAATACCTGTCTTGCTTTGTATAAATGTATTTAATTTCTCTCTATAAACTCTACCTTGAACACAGGTGTAGTGCTGACATAGTACATTTCATAGTAATCACACCTACACCCAGGGCGGGCTTTGTGGGTGTGTGATCCGTGCAGCTAGCCACGGCCCTGCTGTCAAAAGGGGCCCAGGCTCAGAAGCACTCAGGACTTAGTTTAATATACTCTGTTGTCGCCATCTTGAAATGCTTCATTTTATCTTTGGACTCAGGTTTCGGAAGTGAAGTCTGATAGGACAACGGAGCAGGTGCATGAGCAGGGGAGATTCACAGAAGAAGGAAAAACACTTTATATTTTAGTCCTTTTCATGGCACTTTTGGCTTGCTCTTTGAACAAATGGATCTGCCTTTCCACTGGGCCCTGCAAACTTTGCGGCCAGATCTGCCTATCACCTTTCCCCCTAAAATGTATTTTGTGTGTTTGGGTCCCACACTCACCACTCTACCCTCTCCCTATTCATTGCCTTGCATTGTAGACCTTAATAAACTATACACGCTTCTGAGGGGAGAGTCTTTATCTTTTTCATCTCTGTTGCACAAGCTCCTCATATCCAAGAGCCTAACTTTGTGCTCAGGACACTGAAGGTACTCGATAAGCATTTATAAAGTCAACATACCACCCCAGTTAGACAATTCTTATCTTTCCCATGAAGGCTACAACTGCATCTTTCCCAAATTATAAAATCTATGTGGTTCCCAGAATGCTATAAAGTACGAACCTTGTCTTTCTATGGAAGGCTACAAAAATAAAGACTTCTTCCCTATTTGTGTATAAGAAAAAGTACTTCATATTAATAAAACAACGATAAGTGGTCAGCTATTAGGTTTGTTTTTAAGGGCTTTATTTCCTTTTAACTTTTTGTTAAATCTGAGCATCAAAGCATTTTTTGAAAGTTTACTGTTCCAGCATCTAAGATACCAAAACACAGCAACTGACTTTTCTTAAGGGTTGACCGCTGCTGCTTCATGCAATGCTTAATTTGCATCAACAAATGGCTAAGGGAACATCCCCAAGTGCTTATCTCTCAGGGGGAGCAAATGTAACTACCAGCCTCTGGCGGTTCAGAGGCAAATAACTGAGGTCAAGTTTCCATCTCAGATTTCTAGCACTGTTATACCTTGTACTGTTGCTGGATTCTCATGCTGGCTCATTTAAGGCTCTGTAGAAGGATATGATTTATATCCTATGATTCAAGTTCATTACAGATAACTATACCCAAGACAGATGCCACAAGGAGCAAACAACTCTTTATACACTCACAATTTCCGTGGTTGGAGTTACGGGATGCTAAAAAGTCACTTCTATGAAAAATATGAATTAAATTGGTTAAGTATCTCACAAGACTCCAGGTTGAACAGTTTTCTTTTTCCCATTTTGGCAAGCACAGAGATAAAGAACTCAGAAATGTGTCCTTGGCTACTAAGAGGAGAGGGAGATCCAGGACACACATGGAATAAAGCAAAAGCCAATTTAACAATGATGTCCTTTATCCAAAGATAAGGAGGGACATCAGTTATCCTCTAAATATTAATGGAGGGACACAAATCCGAAGAGCAATTGATTGAGGGGCAAAGGAAGTGAACAAGGAAGAATAACAGCATAGGTATTCGGTATTCAAAACTGTGGAGAAGTGACAAGATGAATCTGAATTTGGGAAGGTGTCATAAGAGTCGTAAGAGTCTCAGTCACAACATTTTCATTACCTTAAAATAAGAAGCTGTTGATGTTTACCATTAGTTATAATAATCTAACAAGGACTAAATGTACACTGTGTTGAGATATTTTAGGCAGAGTAATCAAGACATGGGAAGCATACTTTATTCACACTGTGACTAAACCTAGCATACTGCCAAAAAATAGGATTTGGAACAAATTTTGGAATAAAAACTACTCATCTGTTTTGCAAAAAGAAATCAGAAGCACATCAGCGTAATCAGTAATTTTAAACTTGCCTATTAAGTCAGGACACTGATCACTAACAGATGCATATATTTGCAAATTTCCTCAACAAAGTTGACAAGCTCTGCCTCACAGATCTCTTCTTGCTGCTCTGGAATCTGTGTTTCTGAATTTCCCGCTATGCTCCTTACTAAATGATTCTGGGTATCGGATATGGCTTTGTAAGAAAGACCAAAGACCAGTCTTAAATCAGGCCTCCAATAGTCATTTTCTGGGGTCAATGATAATTGAACAAAATGGACTGGCACTAAGTGGTCAATGGAAAATGTCTTGCTTTTGGAATGGACTTCATCTGTTTAAAAAAAAACCCCAAAACCAAAAAACTCTAGGTTTGCACTTGAAGCATTCCGACAGAGGGCATGGGTTTTAAAACATGTTCTGAATGGGCAAATGAGCACCCAGGACAACCTCAGGACACAGTTCCTGAACTTGTCCATTTTGGAAGTCACGAACGCAAAGCACCATGGTGGCTGGGGAGGGGATACATGGTTTTCACAACTGACAACTTATCTAAAAGTGACAGTGAGGACGGAGTATTGGAATAACTACACATAACTGAATGAAGCAGTATCTCTCTGCTTCAAATTCTAGCAAGAACCACCCAGGAGGTGGGGACACTATAGGTACCTACACACAACCCTCCACATCCTTAAACTGATTATATTTATGAGCCAGACATTTCTCAGCAGTGTGAGTTGTTATAAACACAAATTATTTTTAAATGCATATGAATATCCATGATTGTGCTGAAGGGCTTGCCTGAGAATTTTGAAAATTTCCTTCAAAATCAAACTGTTTTCCCCCAAACAATGCCTGAGCTATGGAAACAGGTTTAAGCTGCCAAAGAATTCACCTGTGATGTTTATATTCTGTTCTAAAGAGACCGGGATGTCAGTCAGAACACACATAATGCCTTTGGCCTGGAACTAAACTTTTAAAACTCAGAAACATCCTTATTGTGCTGCCTCCCCATTTAAGGGGAAAAAAAGCAGCTAATGAGCGTATTTCATGCAAACACCAAAAACAAATACAAAAAACTTTCAGGAACCAAACAGTGTCAGCCAATAACCTTAGACACGAGAAACATACAGACTTCTAGACCTAAAAATGCAAAGGGAACTATCAAAATGAATCTCTACTCAATATAAATGAGTGTGAATAAAAATCTCTCCTTTTCTGCTCGTCTTTCTTTAGCTTCACAATCTTACCATAGCCCCACTTTTGGACTTTCATAGACAGCCTTTCTTCAGTTACTCACACTGATCACTCTTCCTCACCATCCTTTAGGCGCTCTTAGGTGGTACAAAAAACTCACTTTGCCTCGTGTTGGCAACATTCTTAGCACTTCATGTATATTAATTCATTTCAGACTTACACTCATAGAAACCTATAAAATAATTCTCTTACTGTTACCATGTTACAGAAGAAGAAACTGAGGACCAGTGAGGTTGAATAAACTTGCGCTGTGGTCTGGGCTCCAGGTCCATGCTGTTAACCCCTTACGTATCACTGCCTCTCTGCTGCGGTCCTTTGCACTTAGTGATAACTTATTTTAAAGATTTCAGTAGAACTTTATTTAGAGGACATTCAATAAATGTTGCTGGGCGGTTAAAATTCTATATGTGGGTATCTAGCTTTTACTTCTAATGTAGGTTTGTTTTTAACACAGATATGGGATCGGAGGCTCCATGAGGCTAAGCAAAGTGTTAGATGTCACACAGAGAGAGGGTGGCAGAAGGTAAGACCCCTGCCCCATCGTGTGTTCTGGTATCAAATGCTACTTGCCCTTTTGTTGTCATCTTGAGTTTTCAAAGACTCAAATTGCTAAATTGTTCACAGGCTCCAGTCTGACCCCAGATTATTTTCTGCCCAATACATCTCATGGTGGAGGATATAATGGACCCTCCTACTATTTTGTCTTATCATTTGTAAGAATATTTCATTGATTATTTAGAGCACATCTCCCAAGCACCCACACAACACCTTTACATTCTGAGACTAAGGAATCCAGAATCCTGGAACCATCAATGGTCTTAGTGTTCACGCAGTCTTCCACAACTGTTACTGAGTGGTAACAGAGCTGCCATTTCACAGATATACCACTGGATGAGAATCTTTCCATAGTTTTGTACTCAAAAGTGCCTGAACAGTCATTTCAGAAATACTGAAATAAAAGCAAAACTGAGGATTTAAAAGTTTTTTTGACCAGGATTCACCATAAGAGGATCTTTTTGATACTGAGATCCAGTCCACATGTATATGCATGTGAATAAATGTGCATAACAAGAAAACATTTTTTACAAAACGACATGTCCTCTTACCACAACACATTTTGCTATGTTCTATTCAATTTCATTTCTTTCTTTCAATGCAAAAATCACAAAAGTCTTTATGTGACTCCCTTATCACATTGCAACCAACAGCTTGAAAAACAGACTAAGAACACACTGTTCCTATTTTAATTAATATCTTGTGCAGAACTGAATCAAAAAGGCTTGTTCAAGCAACATGAACAACATTTATTGATTTCATAAAATGCGACCATTTATCTCGCCTAAATTTACTTAAAATGAGACTGCCATTGTCTGAGGTGGGGAGCAAAAAGGTTCCCTTTTCACCATGTGTGCCCTTTCGTGCCTTTTGCAGTTTGTACCAGGTGAGTGCATCACTCATTCGAAAGGTAAATGAGATAAAATTTTACCCTTCTGAAAATCAGATTGCTAATTAGGGCTGTTTTTGCTTTGCTTGATTTTGTCTGTTCTGAGTGTTTTACAGCTGATTTTTTTTTTCCCCAGAAAGATACACCAACTTCAGGTCTGTGGTTTCCAGTTAACAATTTTACCTGTTAAAACATTGGTCCACTTTGAGCTCTTGTCCAATCTGAAGTACCTCTGTAGCCCTCTTGCAGTTTTAAAACAGGTAAACAATGGTGTTCCAATAAACTTGGCCAATTTCTTTACTACCTTAGAGTGTAGGTAACAGAATGTCTAGATTTGAATATATTCACCTTATTCAAACTGTCTTTCAGCAGATTTCCACTTTCTTCAACTTAGCTTTTCATATCCTCTAAAGTGAAATTTGATTTTGGCCAAAGATGAAATATTTTTATCTTGAAGTCTTATTAAAAAAAAAAGAGCTAAGGATAACTTTCTGATACATTATTAACAGGTTTTCTTTTACTTTTTATGTACAGTGATAACAATGATTTCTCATTTTACATGTGTTACTCAAGTTATTATTTTTTAAAAATGTTTAATCTTTAGAAATACAGAAAAGGAAATCACAAAACTTTATTAGCACTAAAGCAAGATATTATCACTTTCCTCATGAACATTCCTTCTGAGAAACACACATATAAGCAAAAAGAAGACATGTAAGTTCAAGTCCTCTATTACTTCAGATTCTTTCAGCTCAAAAGCAGTTCACAATGCTGGGAGCCTTGCCTATCTTTACTATTTGAAACAGGGAGTGCAGATTACACAGAAACACCATCAGGCTCAGGAGAGAGAGGGTTAAGTTCTGCAGGGGATTGAGTCTTCAGTACCACACTGAGTCACAGCCAAGTGCTGAGACTGGCCTCCTGCTTCAGTTCTGCTGTCTCCAAAAGCAGCTCTATTTGACAGTCCTGCAGCTAACGTTGCCCTATGTGTCAGAGGAGCTAAATAACTTCAATAACTCAGACATAGTGTGTGTGTCTGTGTGTGTTTAATGCTGAGAAACTAAGTTAAATGCCAAAAGACCTCCGGGCACAAGGCATAATTTTAAAACACTTCATATAAGAGCGAAAGGAGAGGAGGAACCCCCCAAAACAGGAATGATGAGAAGGCATCTGAGAAGAAGGTGCGTCCTAATAAACACCTGGTGGGCAGTGAAATGCGCACGTGGATCGCATTTTTAAATCCACCCACTGAGGTGCTCACGTATGGCTGCGAGTGAGTGGATGATGAGAGATGCGCTGATGGCTTCAATCTTTGTACCCAGAGCACTGGGCTAGGTCATCCAAATTTTTAAAAATACAAAACAAACATTCTTCATAACAAAAGTTCTCGCAGAGTTCTGACCTCTCTCTTTCTGGCATCATCCAGAGCTAGAACTTGTTTTAGGGGCTGGGGAATGCGGGCTCTGATTACTAACCAGGGTTTTCTCTTTACACTGTTTTGTTTACTCATTTCTTCACCAAAGCCAGAGATCGTCCCTTTAGCTACTGCAGCATTTCTACCAGATGCGACAAATCACAGGGGTGTATTTTGACTGCTGCTCTGTCATGTGAACAAGAGTAACACTGAAACCTTTTACCAGTCCCTGTGCTTCATCTTTGTTTTCCATTTCCCCTAAATGTTTGTAAACTGCTCCAGAGAATTCTTCTTTTAATATTTTATTCTCCTTTCCTCCCCTAGATTAAAACACTCAAGCTTATATTAATAAAATAAAATGTCATCAATTAGAAGTAATTTAGCATCACTACCACCTATTTTGATCTTGTCATTTCAATACTGTAGCTGATCAGAGGCCGGAGAAACAATTTATTTCAATGCAAGAGAATGGAACATTAGAAATTATTCCTATGGAAGTTGTTTTAAGGTTCTAAAAATGACCCAATCATTTTCCTTAATCTATCCTGGCAATAGCATTCATGTTTCCTTATGAATAAAACTTGTATCAGAATCTGTAAAGGTGCTTCATATTATATATATACATGCATACATATCTGAATCCCCACAAATCTCCGACAGTCTAAATGCAAGTTCCTTTGAAACTTCTCTGTTCGCCATCGTTGTTAAATTGCCTGATCACGAAGTTGCTTTCAACTTTTTAAACACTTGAGAGAAGCCAGCAGCACCAGCATGAACCTCAGATCACGTAACTTACAAGAGCCTGTTGCCCTCATTTTCTTCTACCGATCAACCTAAAATTACCAGTCATCAGCTTTCCAGAAAAGCTATAAATTTTCTAACATTCACTTTATTCACTTCAAACACAGATTTGCAGGTTTTTTAAAAAGCATACTACTCCACCATTATTAATTTATTTAGCTATGCAATGTCCCACATTCTAAAAGAGGTAAAACTTAAGGCTTTGCATTACATTTGCCAGATAACTATTTCAGGTCAAAAAAGACAGCCCTGAGCTCTTGTTGCTGCTGGCATTACTGCTTACACCCCAATGGGCTGTGGACCTTCTGTAAAGATTGCTTTGCCTTCAGCCCAAGAGATGGAATTTGGCATGCATGAAGTTGACGTTTGCTATACGAACAGTAATTGCTTTACTACTAAATCTTGCGACCTCTATATTAAATCAAACTTGATGAAAAATGGATCAAAATTTGAGTCTCGGTATCAGCCTTGTTTGGCAATAGGACCAGTCCTCAGTAATCCATGGAAATGGCAGGCAGGGGGAGTAGGGAGAGCCTCCAAAACTCATTTTAGCCATGTTCTAACAGTTTTAGTCATCAGAGTTCCTAACAAAGGGCAGGACTGAAGGTTCTTCCTTGCTTCTCAGCCCACCCTCCAGGGTAGGGGAAAGAAATAGAGGGAAGGGGAGGGGAGGGCAGACTGCAAATTCTCTTTATTCTCCCTTTACAGAGGAAAAAAAACAAAACAAAAAAAGATGGGGAGGGGGAGATTAAGACAAACACAGGGGGTCACAAAGGGATGGAGAGTGATGACTGTTTTGAAGTGATTTGCATCCTTTAGGAGATCTGGAGTAAAAGGAAAGTCCTCCGGAAAGGCACAAAATGCTGTCCCACCTCATTTCTTCCTGAAGGAGAGATTAACCATGACTGAAAATTATCTTGAAGAGGAGACTTGCTAATAAGCAATCCACACAGAATCATCATCATCGTCACCTTACATTTAACAATTACTGTATGAGTGTGAAAGCAGTGAGAAGCTCTAAAGTATAACAAGACTGATTTTCAACAAAAGACCTACAAAAGACTTCAAAATACTGCCTTAAAAAATTCCCAAGGTAGGCAGTATTTCCACTGACATTGTCACAGCTAAACATTCTTATTTTCCCTTAAAAAAAAGTCTTCCATTGGAAATACCTACAGGATCAGTTGGTACGACATACAAAAAAATTGGCCTCAACACCTGATAGTTTTCGCCTCATCTCTGATTCAATCTGGAAAGGATCCAGCATAATTAAATATACTCACCAGACTTGCCTCTGAATAATCATAGGCTGAATAATGTAAGACCCAAGACTGTCCAAAACTAAGGACATCAAAAAAAAAGACATTAGCCTCTGAAGGAATTACTTCAAATATTATTTTATTGATCCCCCAAAACAACTCCATAGAATCAGTTAAAAAAAAAAGCTCTAACAAAGTCTGTGGTTAATAATAAAAAGTCCTAGAGAAGTGATAAAAGGCCAAATCATAAGACAAATGCCTATGCAGAGGGTTGAAAAACTACAGTGTGAACTGTACAAGATCAGGTCTCTAGTTCAAAAAGAAGTGTGGTTTTGACTAAAGTTGTCATATAAGATACTCAATCT
The DNA here is from genome assembly GCF_036321535.1 of Camelus dromedarius. Lineage (NCBI taxonomy): Eukaryota > Metazoa > Chordata > Mammalia > Artiodactyla > Camelidae > Camelus > Camelus dromedarius. The sequence goes on from NC_087438.1 coordinate 34,750,075, forward strand.
ACAGAAATACAGACTGTGAATTCAGTACTCCAGAGTTCAACACACTGCTGCTTTACAGATTATTATCATGTAAAATTTAAATGTTTCACCAAACTTCAAGATTATTACCTTAAGGAAGTTAGATTACTGAGAACTTCCATTTTTACATAACCTATTTCTGTAATGGGTACATCTTTAAAAATAAGCACATTCTTCTGTTGTAAGATTTTTAAAAAAGTAATTAAAGCACCCTCCCATAAAGTTGTGAAAACTGGAAATATTATTTTTCATGAGTAGAAGAAACTTGATCTGGTGATGAGAAAGGCAGTGGGAGTGAGAAATCTCATGAGCCCCATTTTCAACTTCATTTCTAAGAAACCATTTAACCTAAGACAACCTAAGACACAGAAGTTAAAAGACTTGCTTAGTTAGAGAATTTGGAAAGAGAAGTTTGAATACAGTCACTCGACCAAAGGCAGTAGGGATAATAGGGGTAAACTATTTGCTTTTGCTGTGGTCTTAAAGGAGCAGCCATAGATATTGTAAATTTAAAGTACTATTTCTAGAGGATTATTAAAAAAATACCATCATTTTGTATAAAAATAACCATATATTTAAAATACATAATTTCTATGTGTGCCTAAAATGGTATGTGTGCATTACAAAATAAAATCCTTTTACATGCTTGTAATACTTCACTTCAAATCACAACTCTGGGAGATATATGAGAGAACATGTTGTCCGCCCCTCTACATAAGTAAACACTGAAAACTTCCAGAAATGAAGACTCTGTAACTTGCCTACATACTTCATCATGGTTACTGTCTTGTGGGTTCCCTGCTTCTAAGCATCCAGCTGAAGTCTCTCCTGCTTTGGTTTCAGTTCACAGACTCTTGTTTGGTCACTGCCCTTCACACCACTAAAGACAGCAATTAAAGCTTGCCTTGAATGGTTGAGGGCTTGCATTAATATTCACTGGTAGCCTTTAACCCAGGCTATAAGAAGATAAAGAAATAAAAACTAACTTTTTTCTTTTTCATTCTTTTCTTTAATTTTAAGACATCTCTATTAGTTTGGAAAACTGATTATAGAAAGCTAACCCGTTTACCTTCATTTTTCCAAGTTACAAATATGTAGGCCATAAGTTTAAGTTGAAAAGTTTTATCTAACACTAAATATTTATTTTAAGGCTCTCCCTAATATCCATATATGCTTACTATTTTATTAAGCTAAACATTGGGTATGGTTTTAAATTATACACCGTCATATAAATGATGATGGATATTAGAATCACAGAATTTTAGTTGGGAGACTTTTCAGTAACATTGCATTAATCATTTTTACAAGTGACATGGTAAAAAAAAAATTCAGATGGTCACAACATGCTTAGTTTTCCCTCAATTCTGACCAAAATCTTTATCTTACTAATTTAGAGGGAAAAAAGCCTTGGGGGTGTGAGTGTGTATAACATATATATCTTGCTTTCTTTGAGCTTCTTCCAAGTATATAATAAGCGATCAGTGGATGAGGGGAGGTGTATCTAAGATCAAGGAACAAGTGTCAGGCCATGCGAGTGACTGACCACCTGCCCATAGGGCCGGCTTCCTGGATGTGCCACCGGACCAGTTGGAGGGGGCCCCGCACTTACGAGGGTCCTGTGCTTGGTTTAATGATTTGCTGTTGCTGTTTTGAAATTCTGACTTTCTGAACAGAAGACCTCACATTTTCATGTTGCCCTCGCTCACAAATTATGTAGCTGTTCTGTCACGGAGCCTTTAACACCAGCTCCCCTCCCCACGTCAATTAATTCATCTCTGTGAGAGCTGCAGACACAGTAAACTCTGGGCTCTCTGCCTTGTCCTTCCTCTGGCCTCTTTCACTGACTGCTGCTCGCTGAGCAGCTCACCACAGCACCCTACAGACCTCACTCAACTGCCGTCTCATTTTCTCACATCATTATTTTTTATGTTAACCTCTTTATGCTACATTTTACCTCTGGAATATTTTCTCCCTACATTTCTGATGGATGAGTCACATGCCTTGTAACAGCTTTCAAAGTATCTTCTCAAAATATATTCAACAGTGTTTTACACTGATTGCCACCTAGCTCTCCTCACTTGTTTGAAACCAGTTTCTCAGGATGAAGAGTTCAATTTTATGGTCAGAAGAACCAACTCCTGAAATGACCAGAGACCAAGGAAAAGTGAACATAACAGCAAGGAAAGTGAACCTGCCAGCACTTTAATCCTGGTGCATCCTTCCACTTTTGCCTTAAATGCTGGCATTTGATTTGCTCTGTCACCACCGCCCAGTGTTGTATCAAGCTCTCTAGATGTCAGGATGGAAACAACCTCACAACAAGAAGGCTAGTGATGAGTATGGAATTTTCATCAATGCATCTGACCTTAGAAGCACACCCCTGAGCACAAGGGAGAGCTCAGGGCTGAATGTCCTTTTCTCCAAAATGGTGTGCGTGTGTTCACTCACATGCAAGATTGTGTGACCAGGCTTTTTTGTTTGTTTTTGACTAACTTCAAATGAACTACAGTGAAATGGAGAGAGGTCTGAGTCTGCCCTGGAGTTTGAGCTTGGTACACATCTGTGAGGCTCTCCTCCTGGCCAGAAGCACCAGCACTGGACTGCTCACTTCCAGGACCAAACGAAGCTCTCCTCGGAATTACCCAGGGCAGCAGTGCCGGGACTCTCTCTGCTCTTATTATTGTCACTGCACCGCCAGCTGCACTGTCACCAGCCCACGTTGACATTCCCACAGCACCACCCAGAAAGAGCACGTTCTCCCGGAGTTGAAGGGGGACTCGGTGCCTTTGTGAAAGAAACCCTCCCAAAGGGAAGGCTGGAAAAATGAGCCAGAAGCAGTAACGGGGGTCTTTTGAAAACTAGTTTTTAAAAGGCCTCCTTTTCCTCCTGGTTCCATCTGTTCTCTAACCCTTCCATTAACCCCCGGGCCTCTTGTTCTCGCTCCCTTCCCCACAACTTAAGCAAGAGACAAAAGACATTCCTGCTTCCTTATAAGTCAAGAAAACTGGAATGGACTTGAGTATGGCTAAGGCGACCCCGAGGAGGAGAATTAATAAACCACTACATCACCTAGACAGACCAACGCCATAAATGAGCATGGTCCGCAGAGTAATTCTAAAACTAGAAAAAGAGACAAATATTTAAAAAATGAATAGAATTTATCAGTGCTGAAATGGCCACATAATAACTAGGTTTGTGCACCGAAGAGGCACATTTCTCATGTTCAGCATTGTTTTGTTTCGTTTTTAACAATATCTGGATTCAAACCCAACCGTACCACTAAGTTTACCTGTTGCATGAACATCAAAAAGCTAAGGCTTAAAAAAAATATATATATATATATCTCAAAAGCATAGTTTTTTCCCCGTGAGTTTCACTTTAGAGGTTTAGTGGACTGATTTATAATTTGTCGCCTTTTGTCTTTTTCGCAGTATGTCATTAAGTCTTTAATGTGGCGTTTCCTGTAGTCTGCAGTAGGATATGTGCTATTTTAAATACAGGAATTGCAGACATAGATGGTGGGTAAAAATCTGTGAACCATAAGTAAATTCTTATAAGGAACATACAAAAAAGATTGTTCTTCAGTCAGACTTAAGCCATTACTTTTTTTCTAAAGAAGAAAAGGCACAAGTTAAGAAAAAGGGACCGTCAAAGACCTTCTGGCCAAATGTGCATCTCCATGAAGTTTCCTGCTGAGTGCATATGAATGCGCCGTGATCTGGGAAAAGGATCCAAATAGGATTTCAAACATCCAAAAATTTTAACTCAAACATTTAGGTATTTCACCATGCTGCTATTCATTCATTCACTGATTTTTTTTGTCTTAGTTTAAAGAGATGCTAAACAAAAGGAGGCAAGCTCTACATGTATTTACATTCCAAAACTAAGCTCCCTTCCCCATCCCCCCAGTCTGTCATCCCTTCACAGCTAAACAAACCGTAAAGTCTAGCCCTACGTTGGTGCAGAGAAGCCACAAGAATGGTAAGAAAGTTTCTCTTTTCTTTAACAAAACAGAACTGAACACCCAGAGTGATTATTCTCATCCTCAATGGTATTTTTTTTTCTATGATTTGCACACTCCTCTAAGATAATGGATGTAGGCTAAATTAAAGAATGAGACTAGATTCTTTACTAATTTGGTACTATTGCATTTTTTATTCTTTAACAGCTTTTGGTCAATGAGATGCTTCTGGCATCTTTACCACTAATTTTAATGTAAAACTTATCAATTTAATTTATGACATTGATGAATTTATGATTATAAAGTCTAAAACATTTTCTGAAACTCCCTGTACAGGATAAACATTTTTTATTTTTTAAGTTATAATGCCCTTAACCCAAGTGAGAAACATGTGAGTTTGCCATTTAACAGTGATTTTTTACATTTAACAAGTGATTTTTTTTTTTGACCTCATCCATGTATGTCAAAGGTAAGTAAACTAAGTATTGCTTTAGTTGGTTCACATTTGCTTAGAGATAAGGCTAAAGTAATTCCCTGGTACGTATTATTTTTAAGAGGCTTTGCATTATTATTTTGGGAAGTTTTATCTTATTGAAAGACCCAAGAATCTTCATCGTGACTAAAAGTACTGCTTAGTAACTCTGTAGAGAGATGCAACTATAAATCTACTACTTTAGGGAAGGATTTCTTAATAGGATCTCAATTAATATAATGTTGAATAACTGTTGAGTATGTTGGGGCCATTAAATTCTGTAAGTCTCATAGTGTGTTTACAAATTCTCAAATTTTAAATTTAGATCATCTATATAAACATAATTCCAGACATAAACTGCATCCAAAATGTGAAAAAGAGACATAACTTTTATAATATGACATTCTACTGCTCATGCCCTCCTGTACAAACGCATGCAATTAATTCAGTCATAAATCTAGGACAAAAACTACTATTTCTAATTGGGTTGTTATAAACTGAAGAATCAAGTAAAAGTTTAGGCACTGTCTACCTCCTTAAAAAAAAAAAACACACAGCCTTATAATTTCACTGTTTTTCACAAAATACTTAGAAAAGCATTAAACTCTCTCATCCACAGCACACTTTGCAATTATTCTCTTCTTCTCACATCTGAAAAGCAAATTAGCAGTTCTCAAATGTGATGCTACAACACCAGTCAAAAATGTAAGCTTTGAGCTTTGTTAAAACTAGTCTGACAAAAATTAAATATATACTGATCTTTAGATCTGAAAGAAATATAACGGGAAAAAACTAAAGTAAAAACATTTTTCAAGTTATTTGAAATCATCCATCTAAAATACTAAAAATGAGTCTTAAAAAAAAAAAATCAATGATGCCACCCCCTCCCCCAGGTCAATGGAGACTACATGGGGAAACCAGACTTTTACCAGAGGTAATGAGGAGTCCCACCACCTCTCCACAGGGGCAGTGTCAGGTCTAGTGCAAGTACCTACCACCTAACTGTGAGTAACAAGGCCAATCCTTTGCAGTGTCAACAGAGACCACATGCGGAGCAGTAAGGAGGAATCTCTACTCTCCCTGCCAGGGTATATCAACAGAGGTCTCCTGGGAAACCTGAACTCCCACCTTCACCAAACAATAATGAGGTCCCACTCCCACCTACTAGGTGTCAACAAAGACCTAGGATAAAGACCAACTTTATCTGGAAGTAAAGAGGTAAGCAGTATCAGAGATCTTCCAAACAGAAGATTTAAACAGAATCCAGGGTCTCATAAAGTAATGGCCCAAGTGTCAAAGATTCAATGGAAAATTGCTTTCATACCAAAACCCAGGAAAATTTCAACTTGAATGAGAGAAGACAAGAGTCACTAACACCAAGATGGCACAGATGTTAGAATTATATGACAAGGACTTAAATCAGCCACCATAAAATGTGTTAATGAGCAATTATAAAGACCCTTGAAACTAATGAAAAACAGAAAGTATCAGGAAACAGAAGATAGAAAGAAGAACCAACATAAATTATAGAACTGAAACTTACGGTGACAAATTAAAAAAAAAAATACTCAGTGAGTAGACTCAACAGCAGGATGGAGAGAATAGAGGAAAGAATCAATAAACTCAAAGATAGAACAACAGAAATTTCCCAGTTTGAAAAATGAAGTGAACATACACTGAAAACAACAAAGCCTCAGAAGCCTATGGGTGGGATAGTAACAAAAGATCTCATTTGTGTCACTGGTGTTTCAGAGGGAAAAAAAGAAAGGGAAATGGAGCTGAAACTTTTTTCTCAGAAATAATGGCTGAAAGTTTCCCAAATTTGGCAAAAGACATAAACCTACAGATTCAAGAAGCTGAGAGAACCCCTAAACAGTTGATATACCCAAGACACATCAAAATCAAACTTCTGAAAAATAAAGACGAAGAAAAAGCTTGCAAGTGGCAGGAGAAATGAGACCTTACCAAAAGGAGATAAAACAAATGGCAGCAGATTTCTCATTAGAAACCATGGAGGCTGGAAGGAAGTGGCATAACATTTTCAACTGTTGAAAGAAAGGATCTATCAAACTAGAATCCCGTAACCTAGCAAAAGTATCCTTCAGAAATGAAGGGGCAATCAAGACATTCTCAGATGAAGGAAAAGTAAGAGTATTTGAAGAGTTAACAATAGGAATCACCCAATTTAAACAACAGAAAGAAATCAGCCTGAAAAAGTAGAAGAAATATTTAAGACAGTTGTATCACAAATGCGGAGGGTAAAGGGACATAGAGGGAGATAGCAGTTTCTGCACTTCACTTAAATTAGCAAAATGATGACACCAGTAGACTGTGAACCACTAAAAAAGCTATACAAATAGACATACTTAAAAACACTACAAATAAAAATGGAAGGGAGACCTTTGTGGTGATGGAATAGTTCTGCATCTTGACTATAGTGGTAATTATACAAGTCTATACTAGTTAAAAAAAAATGACATAGAAATGCATACACATAGAATATCAGTGTCAATTTCCTGGTTCTGATATTGCACTATAATTTTATAAAATGTAACCATCTGGGGCAACTGGGTGAAGGGGTCACAAGACCTCTCTGCACTATCTTTGTAACTTTCTATCAATTTAGAATTATTTTGATATAAAAATCAATGGCAAATGTGTAATAAATCAGTGGCAAATATGTAATATCAAGCTATATGAAGGTCAAGGTACCTCCGCAGATATATGAAGAGAAAACTAATGCATGACTAAGGTGTACTTTAAAGTTGGATTTACCCGCAATACTTTGAATTCTGTAAGATATATTAAAATGCCATTTTTAAAAAATTAAAGCTGCTATAATTTTACTTGTAACTTTATGATCAGCATGGTATTAACTCATAAGGATTATGTTTCCAGGAATAAAATAATGTGTGTAATTGGGATTCCTAAGCAAACCTATGAGTTACTTTGCAAATATTGAAGAACGTATTTATATGCTCATTGAAATATGTAACCCTATTTCCCTATATCTAAACAACACATAGTTACTTATATTTAACTAGAACTGCTCACAGTAACACTCCATTACTCAATAAATTAGATAAAGAGTTTGTGGTATCAAGAAAAAACACATACACAAGCACATACACATGTATATCTATAGCTGGTATAAATACTTGGAGAGCAACGTATAACACATTAAACCCAGAGTCTTTTAAAAGGCAATTTAAGAGAGGAAAACTGTTTATACGTACTTACTAAATAAGCTGATAAACGAACCAACATTTCATGAAGGAGTCAACATAAAGTGATAACAAAAAATGAAAAAGGTAGGTTATATGTGCATATTTGTAGTACGTGTGCTTATGCTATATGCATTTGTATACATAATTTTCTCAAATAAATTTTTTCTTTCCTTTTTTTTTCAAACTCAAAACCAACAAAGATAAAGGGAAAGAATGGCTAAATCCCAGGCTGATTTGATATCTACAGAACAACGTGATAGTACTTTCCTGCCACTCAATGGCTGGAACAATCCTTTCTTTGTGAAGAGAATGGAAAGTGAGAATTGCAACTGAAAACTTCAGTTCACCTTCACCTGAGTTCTCTTACATCTGAGAGCTGAACACACACATATGATATGATTATAGCAAGACAAAGGAGGGAAAAAACAGCCATGTATGGAAATCATTCTGCATGCCAAGTACAGCAAACCTTACACGGTGGCTTATGAAGAAGGAGATTCTGTGAGGAAACAGAATTTAATTCAATTTCTTAAAATTAATTGGAACCTTGAACATAAGATGTTAAAGTGATACAGAACCTGAGGCACATTTCTAAACTATCGTGACTACATTTTCATGAACAGGGATTTCAAAACTGTAATATGCCATGTACCATAACACATGTGGTTCTTTCTGAATAAAAGCAATGAAAAGTGATAATCACTCTTTATCTTTCCTTCTTTCAGTGTGATCTTACATCACAGGCAGATATTTTTGTTTATTTTTATAATTACAAAATCTGACCACATCAGTGCGAAAGCCATTTTCCAAGGATAAACTGACAAGGATGAGATTTTTAATTATTTTAAGCTAACTAGCGTCATCTTATCAGAGTAACTAATTTCTGGGGATATTTTACTTGCCAGAAAAGCAGAACAGTTGTAAATCTTCTCAGCACTTTTTCTTAGAAACATTTACAGAATTTTTCAAACTGTAGGTCTTATTATTCCTTAATATCCCTCTTTGGTAGGAATATTAGAAGATCTTCCTATGATAGCTCATCATGTACCAAGAAACAGAGGGATTGATGGGATAATTTCCAAAAACAAAGAAAACTCAAATAATTAAAATTTCAGTACCAGGGTTATAGTCATTTATCATAATTGTCTATGTTAAATAATTTCCTTATAATTTTGATTAGACACTAAGTTGTGCTGAATTTTTAGATTCATGTTGCTCCAAATTGCTTGGCACATAGTAAGTGCTCAAAAAATAATAATTTCAGAGTAAATAAATGAAAAAGGTCATATTTAGCAGATACTAAAACTCAAGGTGCACCTAATAAATACTGTCACATAGCAACAGTAAAACTTTCAATTTATAATTTTGAATCTGACGTTCAAGAGAGGAAAAGGAAATTTTCTTGAGGTTCTATGGGTAAACTTCCTGTTTTCCTGACAGAGGCTAAGTGGGACTGTAAGCAGCGGAGACCTACCATCACGATAACTGTTGCCTCAGTCATTTCACCATTATTTTTGGAATAGCACCTATTCTGAAAGAACAAGAGGGACATCAATGAATGAACCATCTTCAGAGGAAGGACTGGGCCTTTGAAGGTTCTGACAAACATGTGAACTGAGTTACCAGGAGGTCACCAGAAAGAATCTTCTGTAGTTCGTACGGACAGATTTCTCTCACCAATGGATGCAAAGTTCTCTCCTTAAGACAATAAACCATACAAACCATAGTTCTGGAAGGCACAGAAATGATACGAAGCTTAAGGTTTTCTTTCTGGATATAGATGATCTCATTTGTGACCAACTGAAGTGTATTTTGTTTTATTCTTCTCTTACAATCCATTTCAAATAAGTGGGTTTGGAGTGTTTAAAAAATTTCACTTAAGGGCCTTTGCCTTTTAGTACTCTAGAGAAGCATGAACGGGAGAGAACAGCAAAAGAAAAGGGGTCATCCAGTTTTTCTAGACAGCAGGGTTATGCTGAAAGTCAACATGACCAAGTAACTTGCCACAAAAAATAAGCAATAAAGCTGTGGTTCTAGGAAGTTTTTGAAAAAAACTGCATTGCATCTTGTTTTAACACAGATGAAGGCAATTGTGAATGGTGAGATTCCTTTGTATCTTAATTACATAAACTTCCTTAATGAAATTCAGGTGTAATCCCTGAGGCTCTGAGGCCAGACCAATTAACTAAGCTGCAGAATCTGGTATTTGCCAAAGGGGAATTAATGAATTAAGAGAGGTCTACTATGAATATCAACAAGTCTAAATTCACTATTTACTGAACAGTAGAAAAATTAAATGCTAAACTAGAATTTTGAATTATATAATTGTGGAATACTGTCAATTACAAAAGCATGGCCCATCATTTGGCTGGATGACATTTTTGATTTTGTTTCATTTTTATTTTTACTATTTTGATCTCTGCTTGTACCCGCTGCCACGCCTCACCTGGCCATCTGCAGCATAAGGGGGTAGTTTTCTTATTCCTCCTCCCTCCTCAATATTTTGTATGACCTATTTCTTCATCAAAGCACCAAATACTAGGTCCTTAGGCCAAATAAGAACAAACAATTGGTTGAATTTTGGCCTGTACAAAGTTCAGTTTTGGGAAGAGAAGTAGTCATCACTAGTATTTATACTAACGGACATTTATTCCAAAATCAACCAGTTAGTAGTAAGCAGTATATCTATTTTGGAGGAGCAGTAATAATTTATGTAAATAATGATAAATCATTCCAAATTTCCTAATTGGTCTCAGTCAAAATTTAAATTATTTGCAATCTACCTGATAGACACATGTATTATAATTTCACAGTCCTTTCCTAATACTCAGTCTTATAACAACCCCAGTTTCTCAAAAGCCCTTCCGCTAAAGTGGGTACGTTTCTTTTTTCCCATTCAAAATTTACCTCTTCAATTCACCCTCATGAGAGTAGACCAGAGGCTGAGGGGCTGCTTCTTTTTAGTGAATTAAATAACTAAATAAGTTAAACACATCAGTATTTTTCAAGTTCCTAATTGTTAGTTTCTTTCAATTTTCACCAACATATCAAATTGATTTTTAATATTCAGTCTACCCAACACTTCATTGACACTTAGTCCTTTGGAAGCAGATTGGTTGGATGTCTCTCTCTGGATACACTGAGTATATAGTCAGTGAGAATTACTAAGAATTTATAGGGCCTTGAGCAGGCTGCATCCAACAGTCGTTTGAGCATGGAGGTTCTCAAACCAGACTGCCTGGGTTCAAATTGTGCCTTTGTCTCTTGCTTGCTGAATAACCTTGGGCAACTTCCATAAGGAATTTTCTCAGACATAAAATGAGGGTAATAACAATATCTAGTTCAGTGGGTTGTCAGGATTCAATGAGATCATGTTTGTTAAGAGCCTGGCACAATGCCTGGAAAATAGTTAATTTATAAAAATAGTTACCACCATCACTATACCTAGAGAAACACACCAAAGAGGAATCACAATCCAGCTCTCAAAAGGCTGACAATCTCAGTTTAGAAGCACGCCAGAAACACAAGTTGACATATAACTTATGTAATAAACACACACACACACACAGGATTTTTATAGCACACATTCAGTGAAATGATGCAAGTAATGGAGTATTCATAGTAAACAGATTTTAGAAAATGAAGGATATAACTGGAAAGCCACTTCTATGCAGCAAGGAATGCCAAAGAAGCAGGTATGTATCAGACACATAAGGTCTTCAACACAGTGTTTTTAGTGAGGGGAATAACATTTTTAAAAGTAAAATAAAATAAAAGGTTGTGGACTGACCCAGAGACATACAATATTATCATATACTATTATTATTATTTTTTTAACAGAAAGGACATTAACAAAAATCTTTGGGAGAAGACAAACTCAGAATAAAGAATAGTCTTTAAATATTGAAATCATTAAAACAGAATGATATGATAGGGACTATCTGGGGCATGTGGGAAAGCTACTTGAGAGCCAAAGCCACATGTGAGAAAAGACAATTCCAAGAAGAACTGTCAGCAAGTTCAAAGGTCCTGAGGCAGCAATGAACTCAACTTCCATGAAGAACAGAGAGGGAACTAGTGAGAAAGGAAAAAAGGTAGACACCTAGCAGTTGTAAGGTTATATAAAACCTTACAGGACATGGTAAGGAGTTTGGATTTGACTCTAGGAATGATAATAAGTCTTGAGATGGGCTTAAGGAATGTGACATGATTAGAAGTCAAGAATTAGAAGGAAAAGGATCATCTCCTACCTGGGTAAAAGGTAAAGAACACTAAAATGAGAGTAAAATCAGTTCTAATATTTGAACCACATTAAGTGGTTGAAAGTGCCATTCAAGGTAATGCGAAAACTGGGAATGAATGATAAATTAAAATGACTAAGATGATTCCAGACATTTTATATGAAAGAAGAGTGACACAAAAGAGGAACCACCTGGAAATTAAGCTGAATGTAAATGGCGGATAGAGAGAGACAGCTTAAACCTACAGATGTGGAAGCTACCATGACACATGGTGTGTGGGGAGATGAACTCCCTGAAACAAGGAGTGCAGAATCAGTCCCCAGAGCCTGAAGACAGGAAGACATGGCCAATATTTTGCTAACAAACGTTTAAACTTTATTACTGAGGTACTCATAATGAGAAAGAGGTTTTGTGACACACAAAGAATTTTCTAATAATCATGAGCCACTTACTGAAACAGACATTTAAGACTATCTAGACTAAAATTAATGTCTGTGAGCGACTCTTATGTACCATTTGGGAAAGATAACCCCATGCTCATACCATTAAAGTAATGCCATCTAGTTCCTGGAACTGCCAGCTCAAATGTCATCTTGGCCACTCATTCAAAGTAGATGAATAGACGACATTCTATTTCATGATGGGAAGATTGGGAAGAGGTCTTACAGAAAACATTTAAGTTTTATCTTGGGCAGAAACATTATAGATAGAACACATGGCATTTGTGAGAAAAAGGATTGTCCTTCTACCCAAGATAACACTTGCAAAGCTCTAAAGACAATGTTCTGTGGGAACACACCATGTGACTTGTTGCTTTGGTGCAAGAAAGGAAGTGATTTTATGGAAAGTTTATTCAGAGCTGTATCATTTCAAAGTCTATCTGAACGCTCCATTCCTTCACAAAACAAATTCCAAAATATACCACCATTAATGGAAACAGAGACTGACATGATCTTGTTGTCCTGCCTGTCTAAGAAATGTCTTTCCCTTTGGACTTCGCAAAAAGCGAAAACTAAATGCATTTTCCCCATTACACAGACATTCCCCCTGGCCTTTACCTGCAACCCATACACTAGATTTGTAATAGCAATGACCAAAGCTTGCCTTGGGCTAGTCATATTGGGGCGGGGTAAGGGGGAAGAAGTTTGGAAAAATCTGTGAAACACCCAACTTCTAAGGAAAATATATGCACCAAAGTCCCAATAATTTATCATGTATGGTTATATAATACACGATTGGCATTACTGAAGTAAAGAGGTCTCTCTCTTGTTTAACAGGAAAGACATTACCTGTACCTACAGACTACATGAATAAACTCTGCAAAACTACTACTATTCCTCTCTCAAGTCTGGGATTGAACTTGTGAGGGCTTTATCCTCAGAATGGGAGAAATTTAAAAGTGGCTTTTTTGGTTTTTAAATGTTTCTTAGGACTTATGAACCATTTGTTTATTCCTCATTTCTTCTGGTACATCTATACAAAGAACATTCTAAGGGCCAGGTACAATGACAATTAAAAACTGAAAAAAAACTGATACACAATAAAAAAAAATTCTAACAATGCAAATAAGAGGAGAGGATGAAAGAAGAAACCACTTAAATTTGGGAATAATGTTTCATAAAAATTAAACTTAAGGAATACTGATATTCATTATTATTTTAATCATACATAAGGAGCCATTCAAATTCTTGACTTTTAAAGTAAACTAGAATTAAACTGAAAGTTGTGGTTCCTGACATTTTCTGGATGGTCAATATTTTCAATTCTTTTTCTAAAAAACTGCATTCTATTTACTGGGTTGATTGGCTGGATTGAACTGAAACTTTTGGCTAATGCTTTGACAGCATGATTTGGATTGAGGAAGATGTGTCTGTACATGTGGACATGGGCATGCCTTTTTTATGCATATGGAAGTTGGAGTCTATAGCTCAGTCAAGTAAGAGATTGTACCAACAGTGCTCAGAAAATATATGCTTAACAACCAAACATAATTACCTTGAAATCGTATTAGAGTTGTGGAATATTTCATTGAGAAAGTACTTTAGAAGTAATAGTTTAGAGCAATACCTTAATTAAGATATTATTCTGGCTTTACTGTGAAATAGTAGCTATGTGGTCTGTCAGGCTATCCTGCCATTACTCTCCCAGAATATTTTGCAAATAGGAGGGAAGGTAGAATCAGTGTTTATTAATTATAAAGATGCCCCAGTTGTTTTCACTAAAATTGGAGGATTAACACATTTCATTGTGGCTTAATTTGACTCTTAGGATGAATGTAACAAAGATAAATCAATGCAATCAGACTGCCTATACAGTTCTTGCTAAAATAAATTAATAGGTTACAAAAATATTACCCAAACCAAGGACCTTAATGCTTTTAACTTCTATATAACTCAACTACAAAAACCTCCAGATCGACAACAGACCAAGAGAGAGAACAAATATCAAACTATTGAGCATCACTCCCTTCTACTACCATGAATAAAATACATTCAAACAGAAGCTACTTGTTAAAATAAAAGGATGTCAGTATGTTGTAGGCAGGCATAACGAATTTCTAAAGTAAAACATAATTTGGTGGCTCTGAAAAGATACAACTTTATAAAAACTCAAAAAGATATACACTTTTTCAGTGATTTAATCTAAATACTGAAATTCTAACAAGTCAAAACACATGCATTCCTTAAAAGAAAACAACTTTTAGCCTGAGACCATAGGATAGGTATACCAAATGAAATAGGATAAGAAAAAAAAAATCAAAAACCTGTCAGTTAAATAATTAAAAATTTTTTTCCAGTTCTGAAACATATTGAATCATAATGCTGCCTGGCTAAAAGAAAGCTCTTTCGATAGCTTTATAAAATCAGTTCACAGTTTTGTTAAACTTGTGATGGTAAAACATTAAGAATTCAATCCCAGATGAGTAGTTATGATATCAAATAAAGAAACTGTCTGGAAGAAAAACTGTACAGACACAGTAATCAAATTCCCATACAGGATAAATGGATGACATATAAGCCAAAAGATGATTCATTTTATTTTAAAATTAATTACAAAAGTCCTTGATTATTTTAGAATGAATTACATATCCTTATAGGAGTTTTCCTTAGGCAATAGCAAAATTAATTAACTGTAACTATGATATATTTGGTCATCAGAAATGTAACAGAAGGGAAAACATGACTGTTTTGAAGAGTATATACTTGCTTTTTTCCGAATCAAGATGAGTCAAATGAAATTTACATTTGTCTTCTAAACAAAGTAATATCCAGGAACTAGCACATCATTAGTAAAATGCACATCTGATCTTTAAGAAATATCTAAAGACAATGGAATGATAAAGCCCACTTTTAAATATCTGAGAGATGAATGTCCATTCTTAACAAATTTTTGTTTTAGTAAACTCACAAATATTTCTTCTATCAATATGATTTGAATATTTAAGAAACAAAATATAAGTCCGTTAAATATTGAGTCAAGAAAAATTACTTGAAAAAAAATTAACTGAAGTCTCTCCCACTAACTTATAAAGGGGGAAAATAAAAGTAATACTGATTAGGTATAAGAAAGACTCTAGGACTCAAAGAAAACCATTAAATTATTCAAAATGAAATATGCCTTGTGTAAATTACATGTTTTTAAGTGACTATACATTATTTTCACAATTTCAATTAAAATTCAATCAATAAATCACTTATAGTCTTCTATCTGTCACTAGTAATAATGTCAGAATACTTTTTATTTAAAAAAAGAAACCTTAGAAGAAACAGTCCAATTTCTATTGTCGTATTTCCACTTATCCTAATATCGACTCGGGCAGACACCTCATTTTTTCCCCACTGTTTACCCAGATATAAGAGGAACTCAGGGTGCACCCACGAGCAGGATTCTATTTTGCTTTAAATCTATACTTTGTATAAGTGAGAAGCACCTGTTAAAATTGTATGATTAATGTGGCAGATGGGTAAAAGAGCCGGGACAGAAGTTCTATTTTCAGGCTAATAAGAACTCAGTTATTTCAGAATCAAAATTTATTACTAGGTTTTAAAATAGTCCAAAACTTGTAATGGGCATTTTGCCTTGACAAATTTGAATTCCAAAATTAAATGGACTCAGTGTTTCATTTCACATAGCAGATTACATATCAAAAACGATTTCATGTGGGGTTTTAAAGACAAGTAATTATAGCAAAATCCAATAGACTCAAAGTTCAAAGTGACGATTCTCTTTTTAAATGGAAATTTATAGAAAGGATTCATGATATATAAGCAAAAACTTATTTTGTTATTTTGCTTCTTATAATTAAAAACTGCAATTAAAACTATGAGGAATGTAAATGTCTTATAAGCAACTGTTTTTATTTGGCAGAAAATGGTATACTTTTAGGTTACTCAAATTCTAATATCTTAAATGACACTGTGCCTACTAAGTCATAAAAAACGAAATATGAACACAGTATTTAAAGCTTTTATTCTTGAAATGAAACACATTCTTTTCAACTACAAAGTACTCTCTCCAAGTACTATATGCATACTTCTCAATCATTTCAAAAAAAAAAAATTAAATTATTTTTAAAGTACATTTTTATTAAGTCTCAAGGAACTATTTTGTCCTTACACTTCCTCCTTTTTCATTTTCCTATTTAGAATACACTGAACTTCAAAATATCTCCCAAAACAAAGAAAAAGTTTATATAGTTTTTTTATGAATGTTGACCAATAAGGGAAATGTAGTAAATACTTACACGAATCAAATGTAGAAAGTAATAATCCAGTTTTTTATTCACACAGATTAAGTTGATCTATCCCTGGATACTGAAAACTAACCACTGAACTGAAAAAGCAGAGCTAGAAAGAATCTATGATGTCTAGTGTCTCCATTCTAATTATCATTAGGTTTCTACCTATCAAGAACAAATAATATACACACTAGAATATATTTAAAAGATTTTAGCATACTTGGCCCAGGAATCTTGGCAACCATTGTGAACTTAAGGACAACTGTGGTATTTAATATTGAGATGCTGAAGTATACTTGAAAATGGATGATGGTCACTTATAACACTTCATCCTTATTTACTGCCATTTCATCAGAATTTTTATTGTCTCAAATATATTATACTTGCAACTCAAGAGGACATCACGACATGTTAACAAACTAAAACAAACCTATCATTTATTCCCATTGCTTTTTGGGAGCAATGCAAACATTTTTATTTGAGGCTTTCCAAATATTGCAAATATTTCAGGCCTTTCCTCAAGAGATAAAATATCTACTCTAACCCTCAAGCTGTTACATACCTTAGAAATAATTTTGATTTAATAATCTATTTTAATTGTTTAATCAATATCTAGAAATACAAATCAATCATAGTTCAGTAGCCAACTGAATATATAATATCTATGTAATTAATTTAATACCTGGCAATTTTATGGCTGATTACAGCAATAAATATTTTGACAAGAGCATGTAAGAGGCTGTTACGTAAATGTAATGAAATTGCTATCATTCCTAAAAAGTTCTTGCTTATTATACCCTGGTTAGAGATACCAGGAAATCATATTTTATCCAAACACCATGCACTGCAATAATGGCATAATGAAGACATAAAACTCTCCTGGCATAATCTGATTCTCTGCAGAACAGATGTAGTTAGTACTTAGTAGTCTAGACAAAATTTAAGGAGATTTATTTTAAAGTGTATCTTTGTCAATACTCTTCTGAGGGCTTGGCAAAGGATTTCTGAATTGACAACTCAAATGTCCTAAACTGAACTGAAGTTTACCTGATTATAATAAACTGTTATAACATACACAAAATCCCTAGCAGAAGTACTAGGGTTCATCAAGGGTCTATTGAAATTTAAGTAAAAGGCAGTGTAAAGTCAATGAAAAATAAATAAAATACTTATAGGCAATTGAATTATTAAACAATGGAGTGAACCAAAATCAAAATTACATAAATAATATTTCTATTTTTTGTCTCCATAAATTTACTTGTGAGATTAGTGATAAACCAGTAATTATAATTATCACCTCTTGTTAAACAAAATACATTGGTCTTATTTATTTAGAAAAAACATATAAATTACATCAAAAGATGTTCAATGAGGGAAAATCAAATACTGAGACATTCGTTATCTCCGGAGAAATCATTATCATTGCCATAAAGTCACACCACATTTCTAAATTATAAATTCATTTGGGAAAAATCAAAGACTCTCTGTTGACATGAAATTAACAGTCTAACCCTTTTATAATTTCTTTTAAGATATTAGATACTCCAAATTCGTCATCCATGCCTTGTAGTTTCAAAGCACATTCTAAGATGCAATAAACTTTGAGGCCACAGTGAAGTTCCAAAATTGCCAGAGATTAGAGACCAACTATTAGGTGTGACTCCAGCAATTATGGTGGTAGGGAAGAGGTGCCACTCTCCCACCCATTCACCTATCTGTCCAACTACTCACCCTCCAGTTCTCTTACCCAACCACCCAGGCATCCACCTACCTAAACAAACACACCCAACATTTACTGTGTCCTGTGATATTTGATGGAGACAGTCCTAGTCTCTAGGAATTCATGCTTTTGAACAGGGAAGAAAGACCAAAAAGATTAGTAAATCAAAAACCAGATTAAGAAAAGGAAAGAAAGTAAAATTAAAACCACAGTAGCAAAAAATAAAAAGTATAGAAGAGCTTATAAACATCTGTAAGGTAGTGTATTCATTCTTACGCATGTTATATTTCCATTACACACTCTACTGTTGTATATGAGGCTCCTACTGAACATAATATGAAATGTGTTAAAAAAAAAAAAAAGGATATGCTCACTTTAGGAGAAATGTCAGTCTTTTAGAGGTAAATAAGTAAAAACAGAAATGAATAGAAATTTACTTAAAAATGTCTTTTCTAACTTTTACATTTCAATATTCACAAGGCTACTTTCTAATGGAGAGAAACCACAATAAAATATGCATGCAAAATTATGGGATTTTATGATTAAAGTTGTATCCCATTTATTCCAAGTTCTAACAAGAATTATAGATCATTTAAAGTGGATGTTTAACTCACTGACCAAACACCAGCTTTAGCCCTCTTTGAATGTATTCTCCTGTGATTCACAGAAGAGTTTTGACAAAACTTAAAACTGTTTTTCAGCATTTCTTATCTTTAAATTTCATCATGCATTAAAATGTTACTTAGACTTGTCTGGCACCAAAGGTACATTTTTCCTAGCTAATGGCATTATGCAGATATTAATCATGTTTTTAAAGTGGCCAAGGGCATATCAGTAATACACTCTCTCTCTCTCTTAATGAAAGAAAGTTCATACTTAAACAGATGAAACACACCTAAAGTTCCAGTGAGACGAGAAAATCAAGTATCAGGTCTATCAACGTAAGAGCGACAACAGGATCTTGGTAATACAGCTATAATTTTCAGAGCGCTTATAATTTTTGTCAAAGAATCGTATTTTTCTTAGGTTTATAATGAAAAACCTGCAGCTAAAAGCTTGGAGTCCATGTCCACTGCTCCCACAAAGTATGAACAAGGTATGAGAAACAGTATTTGAGAAAGACTGATCACAGCAGAGCTGCTGACTGTATCTGCAATGCAATTTCTAAATCTTCAGAGCAAAACAGTTTATTACCACAACCAACAGAGTTTCAGTGTCACAAGGATGTTCCGTAACTCTGTAGGCTACCTGCAAAGGACACAATATATCTTCTAAAAGCTTATGGATGCCACTAATACAATAAAAAGGGGGAGGGTCTTGTCTAAATCATGCTGGGAAATTGCTCAGTTTTATGAAATGCAGTGAAATGTGACTATCAGCTAGTGTTCTGCTCCCAGCATGTAGAGGGCTAACAGTAAAGATCTGTGTTTGTTTTTACTCTGTGACTCCTATTGTCTGAGCCAGATTCTCCTTAGGATCTTATTTTATTCCGATTACTGCAACATCACTGCCAGAAACTGTAGAGCAGACTTGGTCACTCCTTTGTTGAAGTCAGCCAAGAGAATATTCTGTTGGAGAAAGTAACATTTGCCTCAAAGGCTTAGAAGCCAAGGGAAAAACTGAGACATATACAAAACAAAAATATATAAACCAATTAACTCAGCCTCTCAGGAAAATCATCTTCACTCTCATCAAATTGTGTATTATCTGGCAATATAAATTGAAAACCTATTTATAGACCAGTCAGGCTAAATGTTTTATTGCTACAACAGAAGTAATAAGGGTCACAGAATGCAAAATCCTAGGAAACACATTTTTTTCCTGAGGCCATTTAATATGCTTTTGATACAGATTACTTTCTTGTCAATGGTTCTTTTGTCTTTCTTAAAACTCCACCTGCACAACAACGAGGTCACCCTGAATTTCAAGTACAACATTGCCTATAAATTTAATTTAACATATTATCCATAATTACCGTAAACAGGAGGCAGGTGTGACCCTTATTGTCAAGCTAGAGGGCCTGAGGACAGGATGGGTTAAGAGACTCACTGAACGATATAGGGTCTGAGTTGACTATAGGCTCCATATGAGCCACAGTGACCTGGCTATTAAAATATTATTTCAATCATATGCTTCTTGAAGAAATAGTACTTCCAAGTCGAGAGGTATCAGCCCCATTCATTGCATACTACACTGTTCAACTCACCTCTGAAGAACTTACTTCAGCTTTGGAGTCCATATTTTAACAATTCACAGTTAGAATACAGAGCATCTACAGAGTGCAACCGAGAAAGCAACCAGTCTGAAATTTATGTCCTATGAACTCTGAATGATTTGCTTGGAGAAGAAAAGGCAAGTAGGGACTTGAGGTCTGTGTGTAAATATCCAAAGACTGCCTGGTAAAATCCCTCAACAGAAGATTTGCTCCAGATGGAAATTAAAGGAAGGTGTTTTGTCGATTGGTTGGTATTTCTGGTTTTAAATACAATTAGGGCTCCCAAGAAGGAATGGGATTCTTCCCACTATGTTATGCTTCATGTCATCTAAATGTCCTAAGTCATGTAATGACCTAATCATTTGTCAGCTGCATTGTTAAAGCGACATCTATATTGGGCAGGTAGTTGAATTAATACACATGGACAGTCCCTTTTAAATCTAAGATCCTGTGATTAAACGTAGTTTGGCAGAGAAAGAGCCAAAATCACAACTCAGATCTAGGAGGATTAGTTCCTACATTTTGGCCATTTGGACTCCTGAAGACCCAATGAACAGGTCTCTACTCTGATCTCTTGACACTGACCCACTTTAGGGAGCCCAGGGCTCTCTTTCTAAAATCGTTGATTCTATTCGCTTGCTTACAAATGTTTTGTAACTCCTAAGCCCTCAGATGATAATCTGCATAAAATGACGTATTCCGGCCCCAGCTCTGGTCGACATGGTCTCCCACCAAAATTTTCTTCCTTCCCTGAGAGTGTCCCCAGTGCTACCATGGGTGGCTCACAGGACTGGTAGCTGCAATACCACACCTTCCTCCCTGCTTCAAAAAGGCAGCTTTGCTTTGATCTCTTTTTCATTTGGAATTCTATATATGGTCTCATTTTAAAAAAGTTCCCCTTTGGAAAACCACTGTTCCAGATACACAGGAGCATGATGGTTTGTCTAATAGCGCTTCTTATAACACTCGCTTTCCTGTCTTTAGACACCCATCCTTATAGTCCCCATTCCCTCCTGGCAAATGCCTATTCATCTTTCCAGGCTCTAAAGCAAACGCAACCTTCTCTAGGAAGGCTTCTTCAATTCCCAAGGCTGAATTATCTGCTGTTTCTCTGCTCCAACTCTATATATGCCTCTCTTCTAGTACTTCATTTCTTCTAAAGTATTAGACAAGCCTTTCTTATATACAATTACCTCCCCAGGGCCAGGTATACACCTTATTTATCGTTACAATTCCCACAGTTAGCACAGTTAGAACTCAATAAAGGTTTGAGTGAACGGTTGTCATTGATTTTCAACTTGTAATCCATGAAATTCTAGGATTCTGTTGAAGATTGAAGACAACTCTGTAATAGTAACCATAGTAACTGTCCCTATATTTTTGAACAACATTTTTCATAAATCTTGAATTAGAAATAGGAGTTAGTGATCAAGAAGAGAGGTAAAGGATGAAATTTTCCTCTAGAAGACAATCTCCACAGACAAGATGATAGAAATCATGAGAATAAGGAGTTCATCAATTAGTTTGGCCTCTCCACAAGTCTTTTTTCAGTTCTAGCAAGGAGATTACTCTTTTTGTTTATTTATTTTTTAAATTAAAAAAAAAAAAAAAGACCACATTTTCAGCATGAAGGTAGGGAACATTTACCACCATGGGCCTGGTACTATTAGGCATGTTGTATATTGCACAACACTGCACATAAGGTTGACCTATTATTTTTACTTTATAAACAATGACTATGAAACTTGGAAACATTAAAATCATTCACTCTCTCAGTAACAGTAAATTCTATATTGTCACTCTCAACATCTTGACAGCTGGTTCACTCATTTGTCTATTCATTCATTCTATTTACTGATTTATTCATGAAATGTATTAAGCATGTAATATGTGTCTTTAATATATAAAAGTTTCCTGCAAGTACGTAACTTGGATAGACTGCAAATCTGCAATTTCCAATCCAAGCTGCTTTAAAAAAATTTTTTTAAATTTATTTTTTAGGGGGCACATAATTAGGTTTACTTATTAATTTTTTTTTAGAGGAAGTAAAGGGGATTGAACCTAGGACCTTGTGTATGCTAAACATGTGCTCTACCACTTGAGCAATACCCTCCCCACTCAAGCTGCTTTTGATTTGAATTTAGAAACAGGTCATCTTAAATCAAGTTACCTAGTTACCTTCTGAATTCAAAAGAGAGGAAAGATGCAATTTTTAGAGAAAAAAAAAATTCTATCCTTATCTGATACATTATATTTTTATATTTTTAAATATTGGTCTATATCTTTTTAGTAAAATCTTCAACAGTAAGTTTTTTCAATCTCCACAAATATCAGTTAATATCACACAATAAAACATTTGACAATTTCAAATTTCTATTTCTAATTTGATATAATTTTAAACCACTTTGAACAAACTTCAGGCAATTTTGGATCTAAGATGTCCTTTTTGGTTTTGTTCTAAAATGCACTTCTCTGGCCAAGATCTTGGAAGACAAATTTCAGACTAAGAACACACTTTAGAAGTTTCCTCAATAATTCAAAATGATTGCATTAAACCCAGTTATATCACTACCTGTTAGCTCAAGGATTTGACTATTCTGCAAGTTACATCATGTTCCTAGAAACGTAACTGCTGGGAACCAGTAAAACCTGGTTCACCATAGCTTGCCTGCACTGACTATGGTATTCCTACCCCTAACACCAGTATGATAAAGTACTTCACTGGACACAGAACATGAAGCAGATCTTTAATAACTGGACACACCATTAGGTGTTAACTACAGTTGCTTAACAAGGCTGACTGCTTAAAAACCCAGACTGGAAAGACACCAGGGCTAAGAAGCAGACCCTCTTCATAACCGTTATCTAAATTTGTTAAACCAAACTCCTAAATTCTCCTAAAGTTTCTGTTTGTGTATCCTAGTCTATTCATTTAGTATAGGTGTACAATCAGATACAGCTTATCAGGTACAGACTATTTAAAGCAACATACAATGGCAATTTTATTATGTGTCAAATAGAGATTATTTACCTTAGACTAAATAAGTCAAGAACCAAAAAGAAAACTACCTTAACTTGGTTATTATTTCCTTTTCAGCTATTTAGTCTTCAGTTCACAGAAGTAGTGTGGGAGCTGAGTAGAGCTTGCCAAGGTTGTATGTTCAGAAACTATTCCATGTGACCTAATGTTCATAGCAGCACTATGGCTATTTAAATAGCCAAGATATGGAAACAACTTAAATGCCCATTGACAGATGACTGGATAAAGAAGTTGTGGTATATATACACAATGGAAAACTACTTAGCCATAAAAAGAATGAAATAATGTCATTTGCAGCAACATAGATGGACCTACAGATTACTAAGTGAAGTTAAGTCAGAGAAGGAAATAGCATACAATATCACTTATATGTGTAATCTAAAAAAATGATATATACTTCACTGTTTCCATGGGCATTGAGAATAAACAAATTTATAAAGAAAAGAAAGCCTAAAACCCAGTATTATTTTGAGTAACTATTAATAGTAAGCCTCATGAAGGACAAAAGGAAATAAAAGAAGTACGTCTTACTCACAGGAAGCATATGATTAGATTAAAAATAGGGTAAGAGACTTTCATCATAAAAAATAATGCAAAATACATAACAGTTCGAATGAAAAACAGAGAAGACTCAGGCATTAGAAGATTAATCACCAGATTAAGGAGTGTACCAGGAGTCTGGAGAAGCAACTGATCACTTTAGAATGGTTAGTCAAAAAAGTCATGCGAGAGGTAGGATTGATTTGATCGATTTTTTTTTAAAATGTGCTAAATTTAGATGGGTGGGTAAAGGGCAGGAGGCAGGCGACATGGGAGGAATGTACAGCTTTGGGGGGAAAGGCAGGTGAGCCAGTTTGGATGCAACAGATGCAAGTGAGGAGGAGGGTAGCGGAGGGTGGCGCAGCACATTGCCTAGCTGTGGAACATCTGGACAGCCATATTCAGGAAACTAGACCTTCTCTGGGAGTGACTGCCATGAGCCAGGTCTACATTAAATGCTCTACATTTCTGTAATCACATCTGAGTCTCTCAAGAACGCAGAGAACTAGGTATTTGGATCAGGAGGCTCACAAAGTAGAAGAGACCTGCTCATTAGCAAAGGAGCCAAAGCCTTAGCCTCTGACTAGCAAATGCTTTTGCCAGTGGGGATGTGGGATTTTTTTGAATAAGGAGTGATGTGAACAATTTAGTATTCTAGAAAATACAGTCTAGCTGGATGGTATTAAATAGAACTGGTCAGGAGTAGTTTCACAAAAGTTCAGAAATATACAGGAATTTGATTAGTTCATGTAACTGTGGAAGAGATCAATGAGGCTAGATGGAAAAAATCAGTGAATACTGAAGGCAAAACAGATCACCAGGAGAGAATACTCTTCCATAATGGAAGATCATGTAAATGGCATGGACCATGCATTGAATGGTTTTCTTGAGTTAATTCATTGTCACATAATTGAATTTGCATTTTTATTTGCAGCTATGTTACAGTTATACAAGCATTGCTCATCATTCTAATGCTAAGATGATTTCCAAATTTATCCTACACCTTTCTCTACTAGTTCACATGTCTTGTTTTTAGTAATTATTTTGGAAAAGACGATTTCAGTTTGGTCTCCCATCTGTTTTTATAGGCTACTACTTTCATACTCAATTACCTTTCAATTAAAATTCTATATTGCATCATATTTATATTCTTTTTTTCTCCCAGACTTCCCCAAAGGGACCACTGGTCTTTTACCAGGGTAACCATGCAATGGGGAAAAGGAAATTCGAGACCTTTCAGAGATTACTGAATGGTATCTCTGAACTAACACTGATACCCAGAGATCAAAAAGTCTCTGTGGTCCACCAATCAGGGTAGGGACTTATGGAGGTCAGAAGGTCAATGGAATTTTAGCTCAGGTCTGTCTCACAGTGGGTCTCCACACCCAATCTGAAGTTATTTTCCTATTTCTGGAATGCATAACTGGAACAGACATACTCAGCAACTGGTAAAATCACCATAGTAGTGGGAATATAAAATCTACCATATTGATGGGAATATAGAATCCATCTTATATTTTAATCTTCTTTACCTTCCATTTTGAATGGTGAAACATATATCTAGTCTAATCTGTTCAGAATTAGTCCTTTGATTTTAAAGGTAACTGCCTTGTTTATATATACATCTAAAGATACAGACATACAGAGGTATATATTATAATGCTTCTTAAATAATGTATCTTAAATAACACCCTCACAGTATTGGAGATACCAAGAAAGTGGTGTTCCACTTTTTCCCAGGCTTATTTTATAAGCAACCTGAAGCTAATTCAATTAAAGAAGCAATCATGGTTTTGAGTCTACAATGGCAGATAAACAGTGTGACGAAATATCGTTTTTAAAGTTTAGCTTGCACTTTGTCCTTGTGAACAACTTGCTTTTAATAAGAACAAGGAGATGAGCTGAAGCCAGCAGTTACTGGAATGAACCCTTTACTGGTATGCTTAGATGGCATTGCACTGCATCTTCCCTCTTCCCCCACATCCCCCTAGCCATGTGCAGGAAAATTTCTCCTTTTGTTGGTTAACACTTTTCTTCATCTGGATTGCCTTCAACTATGTGACAACAAAGAACTCAAGCACCAAAATAGCAGCAGCTACATATCCTCTGTATGACAGTGTAATTTCTTCTGCCTTAAGGCTGTGTCTAGCACTGAAATCATAGTCTGTTTACTTCGATCTGGTGCTACATTACACTGAGAGGGATTTAACTCTTCCTTATAAACACACAGGGGAATCATCTCTCGGCTCTGCTTAACTTAGAACTGGAGATGAAATTGTGCAGTTCTTTTTGCTGCTGAGCCAACCATGCCACTGAGCGAAAATTTACATTCTAACTTTAGTAGACAAGGAGAGCATTGTGCTGTCTCTTAAAATGCTCAGCAATACAATTATTAGAACCGATGTAGTAAAGGTTTGGTGTCTAATGAGCCCAGGAGACTCATCCTAAAGGTTTCCCATTTGACTTGAGTGTTTAGTTTTCTCTTCAGATGTTTCTGCTAGGGAATCAGCACTTCTCGAAGACTTTTACAAAAGAAATTTTGGCTAGGGACAGTCTCTGTGTGTATGTTTCAAGCTGTGTTGATTATCAGAACATTCTAAGAGATTTTGCTCCTTTATAAACCAGTATTCTATAATCTCTCATTTAGAAAAAGTCAGTCATTGTTAACACACTCTGATTTACCCATAGCACCTAGTAATCGCCCTGTCTATTAGATTCCACTTCTGAGACATTTTTTTCAGCTGTTCTTCTCTCCATTCCCAATTCTATCTTTTGAGTTCTTATAACCTCTTATCTGAACTTTTAGAGGAGTCTACTAACTTAATTCTCTTTTTGGTCTTTTCCTACAAGTTAATTTTCTAAATTATGAGTAAATATCACACTCTAATTTAAAAGACTATAAATTCCACCACACAGAGACTCATGGATGTATCCCAAATGCACAGAACAGTTCCTGGTACAAAATAGGCACTTGACAAATATTTATTTAATGAATGAGTAAACTTTCTATGGTTGGGGGTATGGAAACCACCATTTATTAAACATCTCCTTTGTGGCACATATGTGAAGTCTCTACTTACTGATCTCTACCTAACCCAGCCGTTTTCATTAAATTCTCACCAAAAAAAAAAAAAGTGAGAAATAACATTCTCATTTTCACTATGAAGAATTTGAGGCCCCAAGAGATTATATAACTTCCCCAAAGTCACAAGGCAAATAAATAGCAAGGGTGAAGTTTGAAGTTAAGCCTGAATTCTTTTGTTTGTTTGTTTGTTTTGTTTTTATTTATTTTTTGGGAGGGTTATTAGATTTATTTATTTATTTAATGGAGGTACTGGGGATTGAACCCAGGACCTTGTGCATGCTAAGCACATGCTCTACCACTGAGCTATATTCTCCCTGCAAGCCTGAATTCTTAATCAGTCATCCCATCTACAGCACAAAGCACAAAGTTTTTTCCTGCTCCTCTTTGTTTTAATGTTTTATCATATTATTTCACACACACAAAAGAATATATGCAATACATATGAAGTATAGCCTCTTTAAAAAAAAAAAGAAAGAAAAAGAAAATAAACAATGTGATCTTTAAAAAATGGGCAGAAGATCTGAATGGCACCTCACTAAATGGGAAACTAAGCATAGTTCCACTCTATGCTCCATATCACGTGACATTAGGGAACTGCAAATTAAAACAACCAGGAAGTATCACCACACATTTATTAAAATGGCTAAAGTCTAAAACAAACACCACCAACTGCTAGTGAAGATGCAAAGCAAAAAGAGTTCCCATTCATTGATGGTGAGAATGCACAACTGTACCCTCACTTTGGAAGACAGTTGGGCAGTTTCTTACAAAATTAAATATAGTCTTAACGTAAGACCTACCAATCATGCTCCTAGATAACTGCTTAATTGATGTAAAAGCTTACGTTCCTACAGAAGCCTATATGCAAATGTTTATAGCAACTTTGGTACAATTGTAAAAAACTGGAAGCAACCAAGATGTCCTTCAACAGTTGAATTAACTGTTGTACAGCCACACAATGGAATATTATTCAGTGATAAAAAGGAATGAACTACTAAACCACAAGACAAGCATCAATCTTAAATGCATATTGCTAAATAAAAGCAGCTAGTCAGAGGGGGAAGGATATAGCTCAGTTAGAATGTGTGCTTAGCATACACAAGGTCTGGGTTCAATCCTCAGTATCTTCATTAAAAAATATATATATATATATATATATATATATATATATATACACACACACACACACATACACAAATATATATACAAATAAAACTACTTCCTCTCCCAAAAGAAGCTAGTCTGAAAAGGCCACATACTGTATAATTCCAAGTATGTGATATTTTGAAAAAGGCAAAAATAGAGAGTAACAATTAGTGTTTGTCAGGGCTTCAGGCATGGAAGAGTTGAGTAAATACAACATGGGGGATTTTTTATGAAGGTGAGACTATTCTGTATGAGATTGTAGTGGTAGATACAAGACAGTAAGCATTTGTCAAAATCCATAGAGCTTTATATCATGAAGTAAATTTTAAAGTGTGTAAGTTAAAAAAAATCAACTAGAAGATCAAGGGATCCTAGGATGGAATGCAGAAAGTGACAGAATCTAAGTGTATTAAAAATGTATGAAACCACCTCACTGAATGGGGTGTAGAAATAAAATGCTGAACTAAGTAACCTTGGAAAAAAGTAGTCTACAAGACTAAAAGGGAACTGTATATAAGAATTATATCCTAGTTGATAAAGTTGTTTCTCACCAGGGATAGATGGACAAATTTGAAACCATTATATATGTACCCTGAAATAGAGTAATTACATAAATTTATGGCAGATGGAGGGAGCCAGGTTTCTCACTGTCAGAGACCCAGGTTACTTATAAGCAACAGTAAAAACCTAGAATGACTCACATGGAAATTAGAGCTGAATCAGTATGAACTCACATTTAGTTTAATATGGAGGATTACATATGAAAATATTTACAGATATATGTGTATACATGGGTTAGCATACACAGACATATTTCCTTGCTCTGTCAATGGGGAGGAACTAGAAGCAACAATATGCCAGCACTAACGAGCACACCAAGCATCCAGATCTTGGCGTACATTCTCCAATGAAAAGAACCAGGGGCTCCTTGAGAGAAATGGCTGGTTCCAGGGCTGGGGTGAGGAATATACAAAATGAGTCTGGGGCATCCTGGAGGGCCAGACATTCAGGAAATGCCAGAAAAACAAAAACAAAAGTCCCCAAAACGTCACAATAATGAGGGTATGTCAAAGGGACAAAAAGAGCCAACTAAAAGTACTCCCCAAGGCCCAAACTGGAAGAGTTTGAGCAACATAATAAAGTAGTGCTGGACTGTAATCCAAAGTATGAACAGCCATGAGTCCATACTGATCTAACTGAACAGATAAACAAACAAACAAACAAACAAACAAATAAATAAATAAATAAGGGAGAAGAGACAAATCTCTCTTGCAGAAGAATTCTGAATAATTTATGTGGGTACTCTATTCTTGAGGTGGAGTGTAACTCCTCACTCCTTCAGTGTGGCCACATGGCAGCTTCCTTCCAAAGAGGACAGTATGAAAAGGGGGAAAAAGAGTAACAACAGAAGAGAAACTGACCATCACTACCGCAGCCAGGTGATCAAAATTAACAGCAACAGTGGTAAGTCATGTTGACAGTCCATGCCCTTGATAGGATGTGCTGTGCCACTTTACCACCCTGATCTTCCTCCTAAGTCTAACCATGAGAAAAATGCCAATTCCCATTGAGGGACATTCAGTGAAACACCCGGCGAGAACTCCTCAGAACTGTCAAGGTCATCAAAAACAAGGAAAGCCTGAGAAACTTTCACAGCTGGGAGAAGCCTAAGGAGGGATGACAACTAAATGTACTGCGGTATCCTGGATGGGATACTGGAAGGAGTATTAGGTAAAAACTAAGGAAATCTGTCTGAATAAAGGATGAACTTTAATACAATGTATCGATACTGGTTCACTCCCTGTGACAAATGTACCACAGGTAAGATTTTTATAATGGGGTATTACTATCTTTGTAATAATTTTGTGAATCTAAAATTATTCTAAAAAAGAAAATTTATTTAATTAATACCTATTTATGAACGTACATATGAACTTGCTTATGAACAGACCACCCAATCAAGAACTACGATATTATCTGTAAACTTGCATCCATCCTCTGTGCTCCTTCCCTCCCCTGTCTCCTGTCTACCTGCCTCCCCCTTAAAAAAATCACTATGTTAAATTTTGTGTTTATTACTTCTTCCATTGCTTTGGCATAGTCCTACCCATACATGCATGGTGGAACATCCTTTAAAAGTTTTCTTCATTTTTGAGCTTCATAAAAATAGCACTGTGCTTTATATTGTCTTTGAGATTTGCACCAGTAGATAATTTATAAGAAAGTTTATAATAGTACAGTTTGTAAGAGCAAAAGTCTAGAAACAAAAAAAAATCTCCCAGAGCAGAGGCACGAATAAGTAAATTATGGTATATTTACACAATGAAACATTACACAAAAGTGAAAAATATGAACTATATGCAATAATGTGGGTGAATTTGAAGATTGAATCGTTAAAAAAAAGGTAAGGCTTTCATCTGGTGCAGAAGGCCCTTTGCCAAAGGCTGCAATCAACCTCACCTACCCTCACTTCTTCATAAATATTTGCTGAATTAGAAACAAGTAGATTCTCCTCACATCTGTCAAGTTTACACTTATACAAAAAATGATGCAGAAACTGTATATAATAATGCAGTGTTATTATGATCCCAAACTTGGGTTCACATAGGAGTTCTGCATCTGAAAACCTGAAGGCCTTGACAAGTGGCTTAAATACTCTAAATCCCACCTGAAACTTGGGGATAACAATATCATACTGATACAGTTACTGACTTTAATAAGTTATGTTTGTAAAGAATTTAACCCAATAGTGGTAGCCATTATTATTTCCAATCATAAAAGTCATAAACAGAGTGGTGGGCAAGGGGGGAGGGACCTGACAGAACATCAGACTTAGTTTGTTTGTTTTTTTAAACAAATAAGGAAACTGACAACTGGAGAGCTTTGGGGAGATGCCCGAGGCCACTTGGCCTCTTGAGGAAGGAATGTGGTGTGCTAGAAAGATCATGGACCACATAGTACAACATACCTGATTTGAATCCTAGCTCTGTCACTTACTGGTTAAATGTTCTTAGGCAAATTACTAAATTTTCTAATTTAATCAACTTCATCTGAGTATAAGAGGACAATAAACACCTAGCTCACAGACAGTTTTAAGAATTAAATGGGAACCTATGCTGATGCAGCAGCCTTCTGATGACGATGATAGTGGTGCTCAGCACACACACATGGAATGATCCAATGACAAATTAATGAACTGGCAGAAAGAATGTTCTGGAAAGAGGAAATGTATAGTTTCATCAAAAGAGAAGAGAGAAATCATTTTAAAGGGAGATTAAATTTGAGGAAAAGTGATTTATAGTCAGCCTGGAATGGGCATAAAAACTTTTAAATATCAGCAAATAAAATACTGTGGGATCTTTAGGAATAAAAGATGTTTATAAAACTAAAAATTTTAGGACATCGTGCCCTTTCTTCTAACTGGCTTGTCTTTAAACTTTCCAGTATTCTCTCTCTGATATTCCTGGAGCAGATCCTAAGGAAACAAATGCTCTCCCTGAAGCCTCTAAAAGATTATCAACACAGTTTTCCTTCAAAAATGAAAACCTTAAGATTGGCAACAAATTTAAAGGTGATGAAACAGGTGTTAACACAGAACCATGCCATTGTTTAAAAAGAACATTCTATCCCCATCACGTTCTTTTCCTTACTGTGTGTTTGGCTGTTTACTTACCAGGGGCTTAAACTCATTATTATTGAAACAGTAGCATACTCACACTGTAACGGACCCAACAGACAGACAGAAGTGGTATTTAAGGCATAGGATGGTCTCCCAATCTCTGTAATTTGACAATAGATGAAGATACCAGGCAACTGTGAAGAATACACAGTGCCATTTTCCCTCCCTTTCCTCTTATTTACTGGTTCCCTTAGTTCTAGTCAAGACTAATTTTTTTCTTTTTTTTGATGCCAAAATCTAGGAATGAATCAGGGACCTCTCAGATGAAGAATGAATTTTCAAAAGGTCCCTCACACTTCATTTTTCCCTTAGAATTTTTAGCATGGCTGTTTTACATCAATTATTTATTAATTAAACAAATATTTCTTGAATCCTACTTTATACCAGGCATGGTTCTCGCTACAGTGACCCCCCAAAAAAGTAGACCCTTAAACCTGCTGATTATTTCATTTTGGCTCTTCTGTCTTCAGGAGCTTAACATTTGCATGGGGCTGAGATAAGGAATAAACAAAGCTTATGTCATATGGGAGAAGGTAATACGTGCTATGAAGAAAAAAATAAAATAGCAAAGAAGTTAGAGAGTGACTGGGGGCAGGGGCATCAGGAAAGGCCTCTTCAATAAAGTGACAATGGAGAAAACTCCTTGAGGATATGAGGAAGTGAGCCATAGGGGTGTCTGGGCAGTGGGAATTGCAGACGCAAAAGCTCTGAGCTGAGATGGTGACGTATCAGGTTCAGTGAGCAGGAGGAGGACAGTGTGGCTAGAGTTGCTGAAGCAAAAGGTGAAAAGCTAAGATGAAGTCCGGGAAGATCCTACGGAGCTTTTGCTGTTGCCTTGGAGAGCCACAGGAGAGTTTTGAAGTGATGATCTGACCTACATTTTTAAAAGCTTCTTGGAGAAAACAGAATGCAGAAGAGCAAGGGTGTGGAAAGCAGGGAGGTCATTACTATTGCACGTGAGAAATGCTGGTGGGAGTGGTGCAGCTGGTGAGATGTGACTGGGCTGTGAACACACTCTGAAGGAATCATTTTAATGACACATCCATTTGCACGCATCACAACATACCCCTTCCTTAAACCCAGTCCAAAACTCACGTCCTCAAGAAAACTCTCCACGCTACTCATATAAACCCTCCTACTCTTCCTTATTCTCTAGTTGTAATTGCTGTTGTACTTGTACAGAATTAAGGTTACTGTTGTCCCAGCCTAATGGAAACACAGGAATTATTAAATTCACCAAGTGACATAACACGCTACTTCTTAAGGAATAATAATGGAGCAGCCTCACAGGCTCATAGAATTAGAGAAACTGCCTCTCATCTGACAGGTCCTGCCTTCTTACACCATCTTCACCATGAAATAAAACAACCTTGAACGTGCTGTGACATCAACCAAAACTATCTTTTGGGTCCTCAGGCGTTTTTCAGATTTTGCATTCAACATAGTGCATGGACTTTAATTTTCAAGTGACAGCTTAACCAGTTTTAAGTATGTATGTATGTATGTACTTAAATCAGTTGTGTATGATTTATGTAAATAATGACATGAACTTGTTCATATGCATCACTTGGTTAGAAGACCATGATACATTGGTATCACAGCATTTATGCAAAAACAGACCGAAAACAATATTTCATTTTCCCTGGATATATGTAACATGTGAGAAAGTATACTGAAAGGTCCTGAAAGATGTATAGTAAAGTCTCCGTAATAGTTACCTCTAGGGAGTGATGGTCGAACCAGGAGGGAAAAGGAGGGCAATTAATGGACACTTGGGCTTTGTAGTATTGTCTCACGTACTTTGGAGAATAAATCATTGTCTCACCATCTAGTCAATTTTTTAAAGGATCCATGTTCGTTACCTGGCTCCTTCAGCACTACTGATTAGATGGTGGCCATTAGTGTGTGAAAAAAAGGGTTTGTGGAGAATTTAGAACATATTTTAATTCATGAAAAGAACACAGGCTATGCTCACAACATATTGGAACTTTGATAATAACGAACATACATTTTCTTAACAAATGATACTCTCTATTAGGCTCTATACCAGAAGAAAATTCGGCAAGAAGGCTGAGTCAACAGGAGTCAACATAGAACAGACACTGGGCTTAGGAATGAAAAAATGGAGATGATAACAGTAAAAGCAGGAAGCCAATGAGAAGAACTTGCAAGACGGAAATAAAATGGCCACTGAAGGATGCAAATTTTAGTAGCAACTGAAGGTAGAGAAACCCAGGACTTGTATAATCAGTTTCTAGGAGTAGTTCCTCTGAGGTTGCTTGTTTTCCTTTATGTTTAAATTCCCAGTTGTGCAATCTAATTTCCTCAGCTCTTACAATAATCCTTTCACAGTAGAGTCATTTGACATAACTTCAAAGAGAAATTCTTCCTACATGAGACAGAGGATGTCAGGAAGAGGAAAAAAAAAAAAAAACTAAACAACCAGTAACAGTTGATAAAAACCCTGTAGAAGGCAGTGCATCAGGGGTCTCACACGTCCAGCCAGCTTATGCCTTGGAGGACCGTGGGCCAGAGACAAGTCAGCAGGTCTGTGGAGTAACAAACAGACACTTCCTAAGAAAAACGAGCATAGCGCTGTTTCCACTGTGTTGCTGAGCTGATCCAGGAAGCACATACCAGACTTGGAGGTGGAAATGAACTTCTCTGTCCCTATCTATCCCTATGTCTCTCTGTGTTCATCATGCCCCCACTCACACTGCCATCCTGACTGTCCAGCTTCCAGACTGACACGGCGCAGCACACCTGGGACAGCTGTAGGACAGGTGAACTGAAGCTTTACGTGGGCGTGGCTTTCTCACAGGGAAGGCCACAAAACCTGAATTTGGTTTCTTTTACAACTTTGACTCTGTGGCTGAGGAACATTGATAAATATGACAAGCTCCCAACTCAATAACGTGAACTCATTTCTTGCTATTAGGTTTCCCTCGAAACTGTCTTCAGTGAGTTAGCATAACTCATTATTTTTTCACCCAAAGGGTTTGCGTGCTACTTCTTGTTTTTATCTCAATTAATTTGGTGTCTGCCGGACTAACACAAATTACCACTTCCATGTCTTGCACTTTTGATTTAAAAATAAAGCTAATTTGGGAGGTGTTTAAAGCTTTATTAATATTTATATGGCCATTAGCGGCAGCTATGAGGTTAGTAGGCTTCTTTTTAGAATTAGAAATTCTCCTTCCAAGACTGTCTCTGGGCTGCAGCTC
The DNA here is from genome assembly GCF_036321535.1 of Camelus dromedarius. Taxonomy (NCBI): domain Eukaryota; kingdom Metazoa; phylum Chordata; class Mammalia; order Artiodactyla; family Camelidae; genus Camelus; species Camelus dromedarius. The sequence continues at coordinate 34,785,381 of NC_087438.1, forward strand.
TCCTCCTCTGACCACATAATTTTTAACATTTTTCTTCGGGCACAAAGCAGAATTTCACATAAGGTCATAGAAAAGTTGGTTTTGGTTTTCCCACCATTTATCTTGCCCATTCCGCTCAATGAGTCAGACTCACATAATACATTTCTTTCTCTGATTTTCTTCAGAAATTCAGAGGAAGCGCTTACACCCACAAAAGTGCATGGATGCTGTGTAACAACCAAGCACTATTCTTTGCCATCTGTTTCCCCTCCTCCAACCTGAACTTGGACTGGGCACGTAGAAAAGAAGTGCCACAAGTATTCCAACATGATACTGAAACACAGATGAAGGAACAATTCCTTAAAAGGAATCCGTACCAAATAAGGTGAGCTATAATACCACTCTCACTCCTCTGCCAGTTCCCTCCCTCCACCCCCAGCCTCCCCAAAACAATGCATTTAGCACAGGAGGGTAACTAAGAAAAACCCAGTAGAAGATGTGACCATCTACCGGGAATAACAAATTCTGAGGTTGATCAAGTATGACAATGGGACAAATGAAAATAACTGGATTGTGTTGAGAAAAATGAGCACTGAGGAGAAGCCAGCACTGCAGTAGTTCTTCAAGAGAATGAAACTATATGCCAGTTTTCCTGTGTTCTTATCCCAACTCTTCCAGCTTCTGGGAGGTGTGATCCCAAGCATGTATTCTGACCACTCTGTGCCTTCATCTCCTCACTTGGAAAAGTGGGGACAGTGTTAGTACTGCCCTCATGAAGTTTCGTGAGTAGTACAAAGTTAATGGAAGAAAACATTTAGCACAGTGTCAGCACATATTAAGTGCTCAATAAATATTTGCTGAATGGAAACAGTTTGGACAAACTAAACCAAACACTGAACAGAATAGCGAGTAAGGTACATTAAAATGAGGGTACCTATAAGGTATCTGTACTGACAACTATGAAATTAAACAAAACTGAGAGGTTCAATGTAAAATACAGGCGTTTAATACTTTTCTCTCCTGCTATTTTAAAAAAGGGGGGAAAGTTGAGGATAAAAAACTATTTCATCTTTAGGGGACACATTCCCATCATGTTTAATAATAATTTATTTGCTATTAATGCACACATGTTAGCCTGGCATCTTTCATGTATTACTTAGAACTGTCCTATCCAATATGGTAGCCACTAGTTACATCTGACTGTTGAGCACCTGAAATGTGGCTGGTTCAAAATGAGCTGGGCTGGTAGTACAAAATGTGTATCACATTCCAAAGACTTAGAATGAAAATATCTAATTAGCAATTTTTTAATACTGATTATATGTAGAAATTATAATATTTGGAAATACTGAATTAACTAAAATCCAATATTAAAATTAATTTCACCGATCCTTTTATTGATTTTAATGTGGCTACTAGAGAATTTAAATTACATATGTGACTCACATTTGTGGTCTGCATTATATTTGAACAGTGCCTGCTTAGATCAAGAAGGAAATTAAGCCCATTATTACTATTATTACTACTTCTAACCATCGGTTATTGAGTGCTCATTCTGCACAATAGATCTGTATAACAGGCTGTAGTTTCTCTCTTTTTACAGATGAGGAGAAGGTTTCAGAGTATATACTGCTCTCAATTAAAAAGCTAGTAGTGTTCAGAGCAGGAATGAGTCCATGCCTGTCTGATTCTAAGGCCTGGATGTTTCCTCCTGTCAGAGGTCACATGGAACTAGAAGCACATGATGGGGAGAGGGGCCCCCATGAGCAAGGGGGGCCCCAAAGTCACCGTGCAGCATGTGTAAACCCTCTATCCTTATAATGTCACCTTCTCCTTTAGAAGTTATAGATAATTTGGGTAATGCCTTATCGCCCAGGAATTGAGCCATTCTGTTTCCCTTTTACCTGAGCCTAAGTCCCCAATGCCAACAGATAAAGTAAGAACAGAATTAACAGCAACACAGTGCACATTTTAAAAGGAAAATTTAAAGTAGACAAAGTATATGCACAAAGATGTCAACTGCCACAGTATTCATAAAAATTTCAATGGGGGCTAATTAAAAAGTGGTAATTTTGATACTTAGTTAACAGTAGAAAATGCTCAGATGTTATATGATAAAAAATCAGAATATGGCACTATGTACACATATTACAGTTCTATAAAAATACCTACACACACACACACACATATATATATATGTATATGTGAAAGAAGACTGAGAGGGAGCACTCTGATTGATAATAGCTTCATATTACGGCAATTCTCAAATGGAAAAGAGGCAATTTTACCCTCTAGGGGACATATGACAATGTTGGGAGATATTTTCAGTTGTCACAGTTCAGGGGTTGCCATAGGGATGATTCTAAACATCCTACAATGTACAAAACAACCCCAAACAACAAATTATCCAGCCCCAATGTCAATAGTACAGAGATTGAGAAACCTTACATTAGGGAAGTGGGATTAGAAATTTGCTTCTACTCCACTTTCACATTTTTGTTATATGGTTTTACAATGTACATTTTTTTCAAATACAAAAAAAACTATTACCAAAAAAACAATAACACAGAAGCTACATTGTAATCACCAACACAGAAGGTTATTATACACATGGGGGATGGGTGCTGGGTGTTAGAATAGAGTCTATTAAACAAATTCCTTTTAAATATTTCTTAGATTTACTGCAAACTACATCCATGAAGGATAGATATAAACTACTTAGAGATGAAAATGTGGCCCTGTTTGCTCAATCACTACTTGCAGTTGGAATGACTGATTCAACATCTAAAGGGAAATTGGCATTCCCTGCACTGTTGGGATAGCATTTGCTAAACATCAAAATATTTTCCTCACTCTTCTGAGCTAGTAGTACTTCATGGGTGTTATTATTACTGAGATTGACAATATACGCTGCTATTTACACTGCATTTTAGGAAGAGATGAGAAGAGATATTTTTACTGACAATTTTCTTAATATCTACATCTCTGTAATGAAAAATGGAAGCATACAACATATACTTGTACAAAATCTGTTTAAAGACTACTCATTTTGTGACCTAAACAACTTGTACTAGCAGATTATCTGATTGAAGGTTTCACAAAAGTAGGCATGTATGTCTTGCTTGCAGGCATGAAAGAGACTGTATCTAGATGCAAGCTGCTTATAGACTCAACTCTTTCTTAGTTTACTGACATCAAAAGGAGATTTTTAAAATACATATATCCAAAGGAAGTACCCATTTAAATAGGTTTATTGATGCTATAAGGTAGGTCTAATCACAGTCTATCAAATGTCTGTACTACATCATTCAACTAGAGAAAACTCAAGCGCTCTTATTTATTTGAAGCAGTGAACGATTCAATGTTTTCCTTGAGCAATAACCATGGTCTTTGTTATCTCCAATAAATCGCATTGTCTACCATATAGTAGGACTCAATATGTGAACGAATGAACATTTAACAAATCACTCCATGTGCTAGCCAGGGCTGTGTCGAACCTCATGATAAGAAGTCTTACATATTTCAGTTCCCTTTCTTAAGTTTTATTCATGCCTTCATTCACTCACCAAAACTTATTACTCACCTCGAAGTTCTTACCACATGTGACACATAACACCTCTATCATACTTATCACTTGCTGGTATATTTGTTTGTATACCCATCTCTTCCACTAAAGTTAAAAAAGTGGGAAAGCTAAGATCCAAACTGAGGACCTCTCACTCTAAACTGTCTTCTTCCTAGTTCATCAAACTTCAGAGAAAATGGGAGTGGAGGTAGAGTGTGGGGAAAGAAGTATATGAATTAAAACAAAGCAAGAAATTTTAGATGCTAAGCAAGGTAAGATGCAGTCAGTGTGTTCTATTTTATTGACACTGACAGACAAAAATACAATTCAAGAAACTGATACGGACAATTAGCATGCACCTTAGAAACAGTGTCTATAAAGTCAATTCATCTAATACTTATGAAAAACCAACTATGACCATTTGAGCCCATTCTAAGTGAATTTCTCGCAGGGACGAACTGTATCTTTTATCTGTTTCTATATCTCTAATTTATTTATAAGTTGTTGGAAGAAAGAATGACTATACATCACTGGTCCCAATGCTACAGAGTGATTTCAACAGGTAAGCCATGTAACATAAATCCTGTAATAGGCAGTAAATTTGTCAGACCGGGGCTTTAACCTAAACAAAGCAGACAAGAGATTCTGAGGCATATTTATCTTAATTGCAATTTCCCAAATACAAAAAATATGGAAAAGTTTTTCAGGATCATGCCATCTTATTGTAGTGACATCTGCCATTTTCTAGCTGTCTGACTTTGGTACCCTCATCTATAAAGGCAGGCCAGTAATGGTGTTCATTTTCTCTAGTTGTTAGTAGACAAAATGTAAATCACGTAACTCAGGCCAGTACTAGCACAAGACACGTCTTAATAAGTGTTTCCAGTAATTGCTGTTGTCATTACTGTTATTTTCAAAATGCTACACTAACATATAGTTTTTTTTAAAGAATCACGGCCCTCTTTGATATAACATGACATTTAAAAAATTACTGAAAGTGAAAAAAAATTAAGTTATCTATATTTGGATAAATCTAGTGGTTTGGGAAACTTTTATTAATTCAAAATGAACGAGGAAAAAAAAATGAATGAGGAAAAGCCAAACAAATATAGACGGTGGTGATTAATAATGACAATGACAGTAAAAACAGTTCGCCCTGTAAAATGTAACTGTGTGATAATAAGTGTGTGCATGTCTATTAAAAAACTGTATCTTTAGATATACTAATAAATAAATATTTAATCATAAAAAAAGATTGGCAGCTTGGAGAAGATATAACTTGAACTTCTCACATTTGTAAAGAAGAGCTGCCAATCATTCACGAAAGATTGCCAATTGACAAATAAGCTTAAGCAAGGTAAAGAACAGTACAGTTCAGTCTAACTCAGATTGGTTTCTTTCAAATGCAGACTGTTTTCAAAGCCAGACACAAGCTACAGCATTCAAGCAGAAGCCTGGAATTCCTATAGACCCCTCTGCCTTTTTGGTGCACTGTGTGTTCAGAATCTCCTGCTGGACCGTGTCAGAGAAAGTGATAGCTGATTAAAAAGGAAGAGCTCCACACTGGCTACAAAAATAAAGAACAGGTCCCCCGCCCAGACCGCCCGCTGCATCACTCTTATCTCTGTTGGGACATTCGCACTGACACTGACCCAGTTTTTGTTTTACTGTAATAGGCTGCAGGGTATGTCTTTTTAAATCATACTGCGGATGGGGTAGGTGGTTACTATCAGTCACAATCACTAATAAAACAGTTCTCCATCATCGGTCCTACCATCTGTCCTTTGAGTTCTCTATACACACGGGCTTGGTTGAACAGATTTCGAACTGGCCAAGGTCACTGTGCAAACAGCCTCCACAGATGGGGCCCGTGTGAAAAACCTAATTGCAGCTGTGGACAAACACAAACAAGGACACACATGGTTGACAACACCCCTGTCTAGACTTGATAGTGGCTCAGTGTCACTGAGTACAAATGACAAGGACATGGCTTCAAGGTAACTATCTCTCACGGATAGTATAATCATTAAGGAATGCGCTTGCTATGGGGTCTAAATTTCTCCACACTGACATTTAAATATCAGCTTAAAAATGGCAGGAGAGAAGTAATATTTCCTATCATGCACACATTTTCCAAAATTTCTCAAGAAAATAACACCTTTCTTCAACAAAAAGAGAAGGCTTAGCAATCAGTCCAGCTCCATAACCCATGTGAAAGTCACAAATGTGGCCCACATGTAGCACAGAAGACAATGAGTTAGCGAAATAAATTGAAATGTCCTCTTTCCACATATTTATTTCATCCTGTATCAAGATTTCCTTTTCCCACTACATTTCCCAAACAAATTACTTCATTAGAAACATTGCTCGTTGTTTGTTGTTTTGATATTTAATTGGGTACATGTACCTTCCACTCCACAGTCCTAAAAAACTCAGCAAAATGTAATCACACACTGAAGTTGGTATCCTAGATTTTTCTCCTTGAAATACATAGGGCCCCAGAGAATTTGGATTGCCAATGTCTTTTCTAGATACTCAACATGTCTGGTCACTTAGGTTTAAAGCCAAACTGGATGTGCATTACTTTTTGAGAAGTTGTTAAATTTAAAATAAGTTATCAAGTCACTGCTATTTCAAAAGACTGTTGATAAAAAAGAACATTTAACTGTAACCATACTGAACAGACAGTTGATTATAGAAAGACATGTCAGTGCACATATGGCAGCCGGGTAAATTATGCACATCTGGATTACTTTTGGCAAGAAACATAGCTAAATGTCTAAAGCCAAGTTTAGCAATCTGTCACTAACAATATGTACATTTATTTTAAAATGTCAAGGGCTCAAAGTCATATTTTCTATTTCTTCATAAACTTTCCAACTCTTCATGAGACAGCAAACAGGTGACAAAACACATTGCCCAAACTGCCAAAGGCTGTATAAATAAGGGGTAATTTTGAACTTCTCACCACATATACAAGAGGACTCAAATTCTGAAGCAAACTCATGTTTTGTGGGATATACTAAAATCCAGAGCTCAAGTAAGAGTATTAACATTTTACTGTGGAAGTTGGTTGAAAAACACTTTCATATAAAAATATGGCTGGCCCTGACGCAGAGGAGTAAACAATGTAACAATCTGGGTAAAGCAAATGGAAAAAGTCTGATGGCGTCTACTTATAAAAGGAAAAGACCAATGACTCTGTGATCATCTCAGATTAATTTTCCTTTTTCCTACTGCCAATTACTGACATCATTTAAACCCTAAAGAAATGTTTTCCTACTTCCAGCCCCCATGATTAAAAGAAAAGCCAAGAGACGCGAAGGTGGATCAAACTAGCAGTAACAAGAAACTTGACGACCGATGTGTGAGTATCAGGCAGGTGGGAACGCAGCAGTCCAGGTACGCACAGCACGGGTCTTGACTACTATGCTGATCACTACTTCTCCAAACATTCCAGGCTTCTTAACAGCTTCAGCAGGAATGCCAAGATAGAGCGTGGAGTCTGGGTGGGGCCCTATCATCGCAGGTGCTGCCTTCCAGTCTCATTTGTGCTGGCAGCAGACACAGAAAAACAGGGTGGAACTATTTTATTCATAGGGTGATAATCGGAATATTCACACTCTGTGTCAGCCTCTCCTCTCGCTCACTAATTTGGCAATTTCACCGTTGATGAGCATCTTTCTTAGATGCCAGATCTAGATCATAATGTTCTCAAATCGTATGGGGGGGCGGATCTTATGCCTCTAAATCATGTAGATTGGTATTCAAATACCAGGTCCACTGCTTACAAGCTAGCCTAATCTGTAGAATGACGAGGAGGATGGTACCCACACCTCACTGTGTGGTAGTGAGAATTAACTGCCTAACCATTAATGAATATTCAAAAATGTTAGCTATGATCATTATTATTCCTTTTCTCCTCAAAGTGATAGGCTGGGAACAATACAGTTCATAAACCACAGACTGCTGTAAATTAGAGAAAGCTTAAAAATAACTAAGAAGAGGGGAGGAGAATAAAGCAGATAAGGATCCAAGTAGGAAAAGACACTTTGTTAACTTTTAATTTGTACCTGCTTTTCTGCTTTTGTAAAGTTTGACGCATCAGATTATTAAAATCTAGTGAGTTTAAATGTCTTTCTCCAAGTGGATGGATAAGAGACAAATTGTTCTCTTATTAAGAAAAGGCACAAGTTTTCAGAGTTGTCAGTTTCCATTCTTCACTAATTCAAAGGGATTTTAATTTAATGATATTAGAGGTATACAGTAAATCCATTTCCTTCTTAATTTTGATCTTTTCTGTTTACTATACAGCTTTGTTTTAAAGTTACACCTTGTACAATAATGCTCAAATAAAAGGTATGCATAAGCAGAAAAAAGGTAAAAAGAATGTTAAACTAAATGAGTCTATTTGTCCATACTCACTACCCAATGTCTGAAAGGTAGCAATCTTCACAAAGCATCCATGATATTTTAGTCTCTTATTCCTAATACCCCCAGGGGTTTTATGTCTCAGGGGGGATACAAAAGGTCTAGAAATATAAATTAAGTGGATCTGGTAAGTTAAGCAGAGTTCTAAGTACCAGAAGATTCGAAGCTCTAGCAAGATTTTAGAAAAACCCAAACCAGACTTGAGAGAATGATTCTTAGCACTGAATACAGAAGAACAAGAAAAGCCATGGGTTCCCATACAACCATGTTGCTCTCAAATGAACGTCTCCTGGCCCAAAGTTATTAAGAGAATTTATAATTTAGATGGTAAAAATCAATGTTCATGATCTTTGCCAAGTGAGGGAGAATAAATATGAGATTCTTTTAACCTTAAGATTCTGTTATTGTCACTAGCCAAACAAGGAACCTGAGGAAACTGATATGTCCATGTCCAAGTAGACAGGAAAACTTCATATGGAATTATATGAGATTTTAACTAATACTTTTTTTTTTTTTGATCTTCTATACTGGTCATTTAAGTAGTCACAAGACAGCCAAAATGAGAAAACAAACAGAAGTTAGCACAAAACAGTGTTGGGGTTAATAAGATATACTTACTTTTAAATAAACTACAATATATTTTATGTGGAGCTTTAAAGTTGTAATTATTTAACCTTGTATTTAAGTTGAATTACAAGCCTAATGTCAGGTAAAAATTTGAGTATCGTATAAAATGTGGTAAAATGAAGAATACGAATCAGGTAAGAACAAAAGATTTGGAATCAAGCAGACTTGGATTTGTATACTGACTCTGCAGTTTGTCTTTTAATATGTTACATTAATTTTCTGACATCTATTCATAATAAATGATGTACCTGGATAAGTGTGTATGTGTGTGTTGTGTATTACTACACACACACACTACAGGGTTTGTATGAGGATTAAATAAACACCATGCACAGTGCCTGGCCAATACTCAATAGCAAATGAAGAAATCAGGGTGCTGCAGAAGGTAATGTGATGAAAATTATTAATGTCTATCATGATAAATGTTAAACTTAAAGCCTTTGTGATAAACTCTTTGAAACAGTGGTGAAGAACACATATAAACTAGCTTTGAGAAAGTGATCCTCACTACAGATTAAACCACAATCAAATAGAATCTTGTAAAAATCATCTTCCCAAGGCCAAAACATTACATTTTTAGTTGACATCTTTGTTAAAAGGTGGTAAGTTCTAATAGATGCTCGAGGGATGTAACTGCAACACTTAAAAGATGAACTTGAACAAACTAATAAAATTCAGAGAGTTAATTGGGTCCAAAGCAGGAGTGGTCTTTTGTGAATCCCCTAGACAATGCAGAAAACAATCATGGAGGCAGACATCACTGTTACTCCTGAAAAGCTTCCCCTGCTCATGAAGAAGCCAACACCTAGACCAATTCCGTGCCATCTAATATGCATCTTAGCAAGACTCTTCCATTCAGAAGCTGTGTGCTCCTTATTAGCTTCCCCCAAGATAACATACTCTACGCTATTACGGATATTTCAAGGTAACCCCAAAGATATTCAGTTATGCTTCATTATCACAAATACAAACTCAATAGGGAGAAATCAAGAGTACTGACCAACTTTTCTTATGCCTGTTAATTTGTTGTCATTCAGTTATTTGAGTTCTTCAAACTCTGACCTTCTTTTAGATGGAATGCAAAGAATAAAGTGAAGTTTTCTCAAACTGTGCTGTTGAAGGATGTCTGCTACTGAATGGAAAAAAAGGATGTTGTAGGAATATTTTGAAAATAACACGGAAAACGCAGCTTCATAAAAGCAACTTAAAAAGCAGCCTATCAGGCCCAAAGAGAAATTCATCCCCGCAGATAGATCATTCAGCTTTTCAAAGGTCAGTCACTGAAGACAGACTGGAGTGGTGGCTGCCTGCTTTATGGAAGTATTCCCCAGAAAAATGAACTCAGAAACTGAGTAAATGTAACGAACTCACAGTAAAGCAACCTACCTTCCAAACTATTAGGCATGAAGTATTAAAAAGGTCTAAAGGAATTTAGTGTCCTACATCAGACATTACGTGGGGGAAGACTCACTGTTTCAAGGGAGAAAATATCCAAATCTTTACCCTAAACGTTCTTATAATGTCTTGGGGTCTGTAAAAAACAACTGAAAAAGCAGTAAGTCCTGATAACAGGTAAATACCTTTAGACTCCTTTCCAAGATTCTGTTTTAAATTGTAAACCTCAAACCAGGTGAGGTTTACTGTTTCCTGTCTTGTTACAAGGCAAAGATGTGAGGTGTCTACCCAAAAGCAAGGTGGGAGAGGGGTGGATAGAGAGGTCAATCTTGACCTCGGATTTTTAGCTATACTTCAAGAGATATTTTGCAATGCATTTGCGAACATTATGACAGATTCTGGAATCTGAGAAACCATTCCTTTCAAAACATGTAATAAATAAAGCATTATGGGGAAAACACATAATGACAGTGTCTTTCTTGAATTATGCTAATTTGATTACAAACAATCTAAAACTCTGAACTAATTATTTCTTTGAAACAATAGCATTTACCATACTTAAAGGGACTGCCCACATAAGATTCTTTTGAATTTAATTTTATTGCCCATTATTTTTAATGCTCTCTTACAGTTAATACAAAAAAAGGCAAGCACAGTGAGTTATTCCTAATGACCAAATTGTTGAGTTTTTCTCTTGACACTGAGCCCAACTTGCTGCTAAACATCAAATACATCACGACCAACTCAAAATCCTCAGAAAAGCTTTCCTTAGAATATATATAGTGCTTACTCCCCAGGCTGATGTGACGAACAGTAAAGTTTAAAATACTTAAGAAGCCAGGCAGCAAAATGGCTGAATTCACTGTATGTAATTCACTGGCCAACAACATAAGTAAAGAAAGAACATCAACAGAAACACATGAAACCTTCAAATCACCAAATGACATACACTTGAAGCTCAGTGACTCTCCTTCAGGAATGAGTTTTATTTAAAACTTCTACTTAGATACATATAAGAAGGTATACTGGGATTCCGTAAATAGCTTTAAAAGCATTGGCCCACCATAAATATTCACCTCTCCTCCTGTCACTTCCTCACAAGATGAGAAGTTTCCGCCAAAATTACTGACGTCCCCAACACCCATAGTTGGAGTGACTACTCTCACTGAAGTAAGACTGATGCGTGTTTCTGAAACAACACAATTAGAACGAGCATCGTAATTACCAATAATACCTCAACAAATGTAAAATATTAAATCATAAAGAAAAATGATTATAAGCTAACACATCATCAGAGTAAGTATGAAAATCAGCCTCACAATGAAAACTTTTTATTATGCTCAAGTGGTATTGTAAAGTATCTCAACTAAAGTGACAAAGGAGGGACATTTTTAAATGAACTGCTATCAATACCTTACTTAATGCAGAAGAACTCAGTAGTTTGAGGATTTAACTAAAATATGAAATTTAATACTTCTTAAAAAGTAATGATATTTAAAGCTGAATAGCAAGTAGTATTTCAAAATTCATAATTTTGAATAATGCTTTATATAAACATGTAAAATGATCAGGTTAAAGTCAGATGCTGGAATATTTGAGAATGGGTTCTTGCCTATATTCTGGCATTATTTTTAGTTCCTGAAAATAAGTTGGCTTTTTGTCATCTCGTCACTTCACTATGATTTCACTGGATAATTATGCATTGAAGTTCATTACTCAAAGCATCCATTGTTGAACAGAACCAAAACCATCCAACCCAATAACCACAGAAGAAAGAGCTGAAAGAAAATGAATCTTGAAAAAGAATCAAGGAACAAGAAAATCAGTCCCAGTATTAAGTGTTAATGCAAAATTCCATTCCCTGAAAATTATTCTTTTCACTTGCAAACCTACAAAATATCAACACTGTCTGAAACTCATTTTGAATAACCTCTCCTTTCATTTTTAAATGTAGGAAAATTCAGCGATCCTGATGAGGGGAGAAACAAATGTACAAAAATCTCTTCTTCTAGATGTTCTTTCTAAATGAATGAGGTAGATAGATAATCTGTGGCAAAAGGTATAGACAGTGATGTAAAATGTGTTAGAACACCAAAAATTCAAATAAAATCAATGTTAAAATGTATAGTTTTTTAATCTCTTAAGAAACAACCTTCTATGAGCAAGGTCCTGTATTAGGTGTCTTGGAATCACCGAATACATCTAGGAAGGTGTCATTATTTTTAATAAAATAGAGGACATAGGAACTCTACAGTTGAGACAGGTTTAGGTACTCTCTACAAAAATATTCGTGAAGATTAAAAGTGTTTAAATATTTCACGGAGATGAGGTTGAGGTAGACAGCGTAAGGGAGAAAAGAAGGAAACAAAGCCATCATCGCTAAGCACAGAAGTCACTTAGCAGTGCCCTGTGCACCCAGCAGCGCTCTGCACCCTGCTGTGTACTCAGCACCCGGTACAGAGGGCACTGCACTCATGTTACTTAATCAAGCGTTTCATTTTTATGTATGATTCTTCAAATCTGCCTTTGGAGGTGGACAATTTCAGCCTATCAGTGATTTTTTAAGTAGGCATTTAGACATGGCTATAAAATCATTTTTGCTTCACTCATGTCCTCACCAACCAGCCCCTCAAAAAAAAGAGGCCTGAAGTTTTTGATTCCTTCACTTCACCCGAAATAACAGTGGAAACATGTTAAAATCAAGTATTTAAATAATACTTTCAAATAAATATTCATGTTCAAAATAGTTCAAAATTTGTAAAATATAAATATCAAACAGGGAGTAAAAAAAACTCCTGAGAATTTCATTCATTAGAGCAGCTGAGTGCTGCAGAAGCACCATGTCCTTTAAATGTCATGCAGGAGCAGTGAAGATGGAACAGCTCTCTTCTCACTGAGTGGAGTAAGATGGCAACTTGAAAGCTTTACATTTTTCAAGTTTATGAATTGTTTTAGTCTGTATGGGCTGCCACAACAAAATACCACAGTGACTGGGGTGGCCTAAACAACGGGAATTTATTTCTCACAGCTCTGGAAGATGGGAAGCCCAAAATCAAGGTGTCACCTTCTGGGGAAGGCTTTCTTCCTGGCTTGCAAAAGGCTACCTTCTTGCTACACTCTCGCAGGGCTGTGGGGATGTTAGGGGAGAGCCCTCTTCCCCTTCTTAAAAGGCCACCTAATACATTGGATTAGGGGACCTCCCACCCTTATGACTTCCCGTAACATTAAATACCTCTTAAAATACAGTCACATTAGATTAGGGATTCGGGGTATGGATTTCGAGGGGACATAATTCAGTCCATAGCTAAAGTCAAAAAATATAGATCCTATTTCATCCATGAAGTGTATGTATTATATGAAGTCTACTTTGTTTAGTTATTGGTTCTTTTGTGATTTCTACCTAGATTTAGTTTGAAATTTTTAAACTTAAAAAAAAAAGGGCAGTTAAACATATTTAGTGTTTAAAAGAACTGCTTCTGCATGTGTTCCACTGAGGAGTCAGAGAGCAACTGGTACGATGCGGCTGTATCACAAACATATACAATTTGAGAAAGAAAGAACGGGAATAGTCCCTGACAACCATTCCACTGATATATTTATGTTCTGAAGAAGGAAGACTCGATTCCCCTCAACAGATACCAGTTCTCCAGGGCTTCTTGCGGTGTGAATGTCTCCACCCACTGTGATTCTAATCTGTAAAGCTGAGTATTTCTTATTCAACCTGACTCCTGAATGCAAATCAATGACTGCATCTTGCACATAATGAAAGAAACAGGAAAATGCTCCAATGCTGAATATGAAAAAACTGTATGAAAATCCTAAAAGATTTTCAAAGGGAATTTTCAGGCGTTATGATTTTTTTCCCCTACAAGATGACGTTAGAATTTAACTACTGTAAGGTGATGAGCAATATGGATAAGCTACAGCTGTTCAAAAACCACAAACACATACACATCTACGTACAGACACTCATACTGGGAAGGAAAAACATCCTCATAAAAGTTTTTTGCGTCATAATGAAAAAAGCATCTCTTCTCACTGCAGTTGCTGTTCCAAGTGGAATATATTCTGTCTCCCATTGATATACTAAAGAAACATCATCTACTCAACTACTCTCAGCTGAGACAGGAAGAAGGCAGCCCCGGCAAAAGCTCCTCTTCTATATTTTCCTCTTGTTTGAGAGTACAGGGCTCTTGTACCTTTAATGCACAGAGAAGGAAGCTGAGGCTTCAGTTGCTGCCTAGTTCTTCCTTATTTAAATATTTCCAATATTTAGAGAGAGAAAAATACCATGTGCAAATACCGTTTTTCTATAATAGGCAAATCTCATCAAACCTTTTCATTAAAACAGTATCTTAATAGTTACTAAAGAATAGGAATTCTTCACTTAGACTGGATATATACCTAGATTCAAAGTTATTCTGCCATTTTGTTTCTGACTTTGGGTGAGTGGCAACTTTTCTTAAAAATATGGGAAAAGCTTTAAGAGACCGATGAAGACCTAAATCCCTTCATATCTGAAAGTGAAAATACCTGAAGGAAGTACAAAGGAGACAATATAAGCAAATGTGATATGTCTAGAATTCAGCATTTCACACAGTGCATTTCTTTTCCTCAGTAGTTGTATTTGACAATGAGACTTGATTTATCGAGGAAGAAATAACCAAGCTGTCTTTCTACTGTCAAGAGAGCAACTCAAAGAACTGTATTTCATGAGAGATGCCTTCCCATTAAAAAAGAAGAAAGAACGGAGAAAGGCTCATGATTCTGCTGGGTGTTCGAGTAGCAAATCAATGGTGCCACCGTGGCCACTTAAATAGTTAAGATTCACAGAACTAGGGAGAAGTCCTAATGCAACTAGAATGGATTCAATGGCATACTTGAATTTTTAAATGCTTTTTTCAAATATTCCATGCTATGGGGATTGAGCACTCATCTGACTAACTTATTGCAGCAGTGGTTATGCAAGAATTAAATGTGCTTCAGATGGACACTGACAATGAAATCAATCTGGATATATTAAAGTGTGACACACATTGCTGCTTCAGGTCAAAAGTTTTTCAATGAGAAAATACCTTCAATTTTAGCTAAGATTAAAGGGGAAATATCATTTCTCCTGATTTACAAGGTTTTAGAAATGTATTCAGTCTATTAATAGGTATATGGCAAACACTGGATCTCTGAGTTGCCAAACTTCTAGCTCAATAACTTCCCAAAATAAATCATTGATTAGAATTGTCATATATGACTACAGTTATATAGAACTCTGACTTCTGCAAAATAGCTAATTTTTGAGAACTATTTAGTAGGGGAGTTTTTTTGTTTTGTTTTTTTTTGTCTGTTTTAAGGGCAACAATACTTTAGATGAGGTTTATCACTCTGGTCAGTCATTCCTTATTCAGCAAAGACTTATTAAACACATGCTACAGTTTAATGCAGTCGGGTGGGGTCTGTGGGAATTAATCCTACAGATAAGAGGACTCAATGATGGATGTGGGATAGTAATCCCCACACTGCTAGTGTTCCTCCCGGAGCCAGAGTACTAGGGGAACCAAGGGGCTGAGCCCCCGAGTCTTCAGTAGGAGTCACATCTCCTTCCGAGAATCAGTAAGTCTTCCAAGGAGGACCACTGGAAATCGGCCAGGCTAGGAGTGAAGGGCACTGCAGGCCCTTGGAATGCTCCTGTACCATTAGCTGTAGTGAGTGAACCTGACCAAACCCGCAAGGGGTCTCAGAGGCCTTTCAGGACACCATAATGTTTCAGAGTGGGAGCTGAATCTCAATCCACAGATGTCTGCTGATAGAGTGGTTGGGTGGGGTAAGACTATTCTTGGGCTCATCTAATCTTAGCGATCTGGAGACTCCCAGAGGGGTGGAGGAGTAGGATAGTTATGGGGCCACTACAGTGAGTGGTGTTAACTTTCTTTGGAAAAGATCCAGAGGCTGTAACTTCAAGTAGCCTATTTAAATGTATCTTTTTTTTTTTTTTTGGAAGAGAAAAGTGCAGCAGAAAGAACAATCACTGTGTCCACCCTTCCATCCCACCAACACCCTCCCTCTTATTGCTTTTTTTAGGAACCCTGCATGTACGAAGTTGGGGGGAACCCTGACATTGCCATTTCCCCCCAGAGCTGTATCTGTTGGTGGCCTTCCTGCACTGTAAGCTGAGGGAGTAGGGCTCAGTGCTCTCTGGAGGACAAAGAGGTAATACTCAGTAATTTTGCAAACACATGAAAACAACATTGCCTACCTGCCAAGGGTGTGGCACCATGTTCTGGCTAAGAGAGCTGCAACTGATTTCACTCATCCAAGTACATTTTTAGAGTGTAAAGGGAGTTGAAAAACATGATCTTGGAAGCTGCTAAAGGGACAAACATGATTTGAAAATGATTGGGTGGGAGAGGTCATATTCAAGAATTCTTAGTGAAGCTGTTTTATGGTTCACATGTTACTGCTCTGGCTAATGTCTAGTGAATGTATAACACAGATTTTAATAAAAACAACCATGAAATCTGAGAAACTACTTCATTGAAATTATAGAACAAATATACCTTGGATACTACCCTTTGGGCAAGGCTGAATTCACTCACTTTGGGTGAAATGATACACCACTCCTACCTTGTCTACTCACGATAGAATATAGGAACAGCAGAAAAGAATGGATCGTTTTAACACTTGATCTTCAGAGTGCTTAGTAAACTATCAGCGGTCAAAACACGTAACAGAATTACTTTGGTTTTAATTAATAATATTTAACCAGTCTTTTAATTCTCTTTACCATATCTATTATTCCATTATTTAACTCCTATTGATCTCATTTCCTCATCCTCTGCTATAGTTGAAAGCGATGCTATTTAAAGTATAATCTGAGGATAAGACCAGTCTGCAGACATAACAAGCACAGAAAGAGAGAATAAGCACTGAGTAATTTTTGAAGGAATCTGACATGGTTGTCACTTCCAAATACATGATCAGTGGTCTCATCACACTGAACACATAGATCAAAAGTACTGGTCGATTTTGGATTGGGGAGGGGGTGGTGGGAATCGGTCCTTTACTACAAATAATTTGATTAGTATTGGTTTAAAATATTTGGCAATTGCATATAAAATATTTTAAAATTCCCATCAGCTATTCACATGCAAA
The DNA here is from genome assembly GCF_036321535.1 of Camelus dromedarius. Taxonomy (NCBI): domain Eukaryota; kingdom Metazoa; phylum Chordata; class Mammalia; order Artiodactyla; family Camelidae; genus Camelus; species Camelus dromedarius. Next base: position 34,802,524 of record NC_087438.1, read on the forward strand.
TTGCTGCAGAATTTATCAGACCAACATTTTCTAACTTGTACTCCAAGATACACAATGAAGATGTCCTTGGCCTTTGGAACATTTCTAGTTGTCTCTATTCTCTTTGAAAGGTTTCCACTAGGAGAATGGTCAGTGCTAGTGACGGTAACCATGACTTTGAAGAAAAGAGAAGAGGCTAATGTGTCTCAGGGTAGGCAAGCTTACAAATAACAGTCCTCACCCCTGAGTGGCCTGAGGCTCTGGGTACCACACAGAAGCCTTATCATCTGGACCCTTCAGACTAATCTGGGTCAGGTCTAATGAACGCTTGGACACATTATTGCTTTGGAAGTTACAGGCTTGAAACAAAAATCCCCTCTATGGTTCTTTAGTTCTAAAGTTCTGTGAATGCAAATAGCCACACCCTGCTCATAAGAGCTTTAGGGAGGTGTTTCATAACCTGGGAGAGCCATCAAGACATACAGGCAATGAAGGAGCTATTAAACAAGTGTAATTCATGCATGTGTATTTTGTAGTGGCTTAAATGTGCACACTCACCAAATATAAATTTCATCAGGCTTTCAGTTGAAGAGATTTCCTGAAGTGATTGATGATTGTTGACTCTGACTGCAGTGTGTTTTATAACTTCTCCAGACAGGATGGGGAAGTGAAGAATATCTCTGCCCCCAACCCCACTACTTATCACTAGTTAACCTTAATATTCCATGAAACATGTATGCTAACTGGCCATAAAAATATACACTGGTCCACTAAAGTCAGAACAAAAATCAGGATGGGTGAAGAAAAAAATCAAGTCTAATGATAAATGCCTTCATTTTTCTGGGCTTTGAGTTCGCTTTTCACAAAAATGAGAATCAGGTTCCTGTAGCAGATGACTTGATTTGGAACCAGTAGGACAAAACATGAACATATAAGGGAAGGATGAGGAATTTATCTGTGCAAAGTCAATGCAGGTTTTAGAGCCAAATAATTTTTATAGCTTCATCAAATTTTGCTTGAGGCTGGACAAATAGATTCTTTTCATTTGAAAATTGGGGTAGGCAGAAGAAAGGTGTCTGATGGTACCTTAGATGTTGCTATTGACAACTTGAGGCTACACCTCGTAGCTTCTGAACAACACCATATTACGTTACTTTAGTCGTCTGTCATCCCAGATTTCATTAAGAGCAAAAACCAAAAGTATGTTGCAGTTGGATTCTCTGAATTCTCCACTTTTAGGAAGTAGCACCTCTGACTTGGACAGCTACAAGGAATGGCAGTGATACCAGGGCACAACTGCATTTACCATAAATATTCCAGTCTACTAAGATTTAAACACGTGACTCATTTCTATTGGTTTTTACCCCATTTACAAAGCCAACAAGAGAGGAAGCCAGACACACTGTTATACCTACAGCCACCAGGGATGCAATTAAATGGCTTCAATATTAATAAGTACAATCATGATACTGTATTTTGGATATTAGCTGGTTGACTGTACAGTTACAGAAATAGGATGCATCCCAGGCACCATCCACTGAAATGTTCATGTCAATATGGCAGATACACTGCCAGCTAATAGAGCTGTTTCCAGAAAGCACGTGGAAAGGTGATAAAGAGTGAGTATACATAATAGAGCAAAACACAAAAAGACCAAGAGAAGAAAACAACTCATTCTAAAACTGAGGAAATGTCAGGAGAAGGATATGAATAAATTTCAGCAAAAAGAACAGGAAGGAAGCAGCACTGACTGAAGAGGTCTTACGGGATTGTCAAAACTGGGGTAGGTATACGTGGTGAAAATGGCAGAAAATGTAAAGAGTTGTAAGAGAAAAACCTGGACTCTGTTAAATAAGAAACAAAGATGTGTGTACAAAGAGAACTGTGAAACAAAATAATAAAAAAAAAACCTATTTTGGCCATTGAAAAGTAAGCCTCTTCTAGTCCCTGCCTCATTACCCAGCATGAAAATTATTTTCTCAGCCTGTTTAGAGGTAGAGTAACCCTCTTGAAACCACCGAGGCAAAAACCATTAGCAATGAGAAAGAAAAAAAAGAGAGAGAGAGAGAGAGAGAGAATATCTTAATTACTTCATGTTCAAGGACACCTGCACAAACTCACTGAATTTTAAGCTTCCTGGTAGACAGTTCAAAGCTTTCTGAGGGCAAGTATGATTAGTTTTTTACACAGGATCCTAGTGGAGTCCTTTTCATACTGTAAGTGCCTTACAACTGTGTGTTTAATCAAACTGTCCTTAATTAATCCTCTTTTCCAATCAGCCCTGAGACTCAAATAGTTTATTAAGGGAAAAAAAACTCCAAATATCTATGAAGTTTATTTTGTGGCAGCAAATTCAGGATGGAACTAATGACCTAAAAACTGGGTAGCAGCAAAATATTTGTTGGGAACAGAGATGATCTTAAGGGTGGTTTTGTCAGATAAAATGCAATCTCACTAAGCAGTAGTGACCCCACATGAACTATTACTTGAAATTAGTGTTAAAAATCTCAAAAATCAGGTATGTAATTTGGGTAAAACAAAGTAATGCTATTCAAAGTGTCATAAAAATTCAATAGCCATTCTTCCAACTTCGGCCCCCAGGATCCCCTCCGGGAAGCTGGCTCAGCCCACTGTAGCCCATAATGGTTTTGCCAACTGAACTCAAAGCCCCATTAATGTGGCAAATAATTACAATATACCCTTCTGGCATCTATTAACTTTTCTTTAATCATGTTTTGTCTCTTCAATTAGACTGAGTTAATTAAGAGTAGAGAACTTCTGACATTTCTTCTGTGGCCATCACATCTAACTATGCAAGTGTGATTAAATATTAAATAATATATTTAGGTAATTTACCACATTAATAGGTTACCATTAATAGGGGAAAAAATCACACTATCTTCCCAATTATTATGAAAAAAGCATTTGATAAATTTCTACATCTATTCATCATAAAAACTATTTCACAATAGGAAAGGACATCTTTTACAAGAATACCCCTCATCTTTTATTAGATTAAAGTCATCTTTCTAAATAAATGTATAAATAAATAAATTGCCTGCAGCAAATAGCAGACTTGAAGAAATGTTTCAAAGCCACCTCTTTATAAGCCAGAAGGAGACAAGAACACTTGCTGTCAACAATCTTATTTAAAATTGTCCTGGGGGGAAGGATACAGCTCAAGTGGTAGAGCGCATACTTAGCATGCACAAGGTCCTGGGTTCAATCCCCAGTACCTCCTCTAATAAATAAATAAGTAAACTTAATATAAGTAAATATAAATATAAGTAATATAAGTAAACTACCCCCGGCAAACAAACAAACAAACAAAAGACAGATACTATTTAAAATTGTCTTGCAGTCCCGAGTCAGTGCAGGAAGACATGAAAATGGAACAAAAATAAGACACAGAAAGGTAGAAATATTCTGTATAGCACAGGAACTATGTTCAATAACTTGTAATAATCTTTAATAAAAAAAGAAAACAAATATATGTATATGTGTGGATGACTGGGACATTATGCTGTACACCAGAAATTGACACATTGTAATTGACTGTATTTCAATTAAAAAAAAAAAGGAAGGAAGAAGCAAACTTATTTGCTGATGAAATTAACGCATGCAGAAAAATCAGAATATATAGACAAATCTGAAGGATTAACAGTCTAGCATGTTTGCCAGCTACAAAAATACACAAATGTAAATTTCTTGTATTTAAACAGCAACAATCAGTTAGAAAATGTTGATAATGCACAAAGATTGGCAAAATGTAAAAAGCCAGGTAATTCCATATACTGACAGGGATATGGACCAAAGGGGATTTTTATCCACTCTGGAAAAAATCTTGGTAATATCTAATAATATTGAATATGCATGTACCTTAAAAATCTTTACATTCTTAGGTATACATTATTATGAAATGTTTATATGTATACATCATATTCAGAAATGTTCATAGCAGTGATTTTTGTAATATTCAAATAATGGAAACAGCAATGGAAAATATCCATCAACAGTAGAATGGATAAACAGTGATATACTCACATGATGGAATATTACATAGCAATGAAGAGGAATGAACCTCAGTCTCAGAGGTAAACATAGCTGCACCTCAAAATATGATCATGAACAAAACTAGAGAATCATAGAATATGTTTAATAATATGGTTTTCAATCTACAGAAAATCCAAAATAGGCATACCACTACACAATAAATTATTTAGAGACGCATGTATAAGTGGTAGAAGTCTAAAAAAAATGCAAGGAAATAGGGAATAGGCAATACAAAATTCAAGACAGTGATTATTTCTGGGTGGGGAGGGAGGGGGACACATGCAAATCAGAGGCACAGAGATGAGTAAGGCACTCGTGGTGGTCTATTCTTTAATGTGTGCACTGGGGATACTGGCATTTGTTATAATACTATTTAAACATATATGTTCTATTTTTACATTTTTAAAAATAGACTTCAAAATAAAGTAAGGAAGGAAAGAAGGACGGAAGGATGGACAGAAGGAAGCAAGGAGAAAAAAGGAGGGTAATTACAAAATCCTTGAGATGCTGATTTAAAAAATAAATCAGCATCTGATCCCCTCTTTCATATGAAGTATAATCCTGCAAGACATGTTAGCAACACAACTGCAAGAGGCTATAACAAGATGGCACATTCAAACTCCTTTTTCTAAAACTGATGAGTCATTTGTCATAATGCAGATGGGTTTATGGTTGAAAGACAGAACTAAAAACATTGGGTTTTTTATTTGAAAAAACAAGTCTCACTAGATTAAATTTCCTCTAAAATTTTTAAAGTACTGGTTTGGAAATGAGAGGAATCCACTTTCACATTTCTTCAGTTATTTGCAATACAACAAGGAAATGTATCAGACCACAGAGGAAATTTTTCCTTCCCCACTTTGGAAACCTGGAAGGTACTACTTTTATGTATGACCATTTACCATAAATAGATTGAAACCCGAATTGTGCTATTGAGAGGTGAAAAAGTCAGTTCAAGTGTCAACATTCCCAGCATTAGCCAAGCAACATTTTGGCAAATGCTAACATAAATGTTTTCATAACCTATGTTTTTTAAGGTCGTTATTCAAATTCCATACTTCTACATCTCTGTTTTTAGAGACTTTCTTAAAATTTGAAGAGTTGGAGACTGTTCCTCAAACAGCAGATTAGGAGAGAGATTTTCAGTTGGGAAATCTCTAACACTCCAGAGCTCCACTCTCATCTCACGTGCAGTGAGGGAAGGTGGAGCACAGGGAGGATGCAGAAAGCTGAGATCCAGAGACTGTCTGCAGAGCATCTGTTCTAGTAACCCAGTTGTGGGCCTTCTCCTGGACAAGTAAAACTCCATCTGGTGCGGGAAGTTAACTGTTCCCCAGGTGGTGTGTCCACCTGTCAACTGACAGTTGGGTGTGTGCCATAGAGAAGGGCAGACACCATTTGGCACAGGCCTTTGGAGCATTTCTTTAACTTAATGGCAGGATAAGACTTGAGATGAAGAGATGAGGAAACAACAACAACAAAAAAAATGCAGTGGGCCCTGCTGGACCCAGGCATTAGCTAGGGAAGCCGGGTCACGCCTAGAACAGGCGTCGGACGGGGAATGCCACGGAGGGCGGAGAGCAGCAGGGAACTGTGCCAGCCTCTGCCTTTCTGGGCTTGCCAGCCCTTGGCAGGGATTCTGGAAAACGAGACATCCCAAGTCAGACACATTTCCGTACATTCCTCTCCCTCCCCTGCCTCCAGCTACTTCCATGTGGCTAATGGACAGACCACTGAGACTTTCTAAGTAACACTAGACTATGGAATCAATACATGTTTACCCCAGAACTTTTACGGCTAAAACTGACACACAAGAGGCATCTCCTTGTGAAGCTTTATGCTATTTATGTATTCCAAATGATGCCTCAAACCTACCTGGAATTCTTCTGGCATTTGGCTTTAGAATCCTTGGCATATTCTTATCAATACTTTCAGCAATGAAGATGTTTGGTTCTAAAGAGTAAATTTAATTGCCTGGACTACGTAAGCAGGTGCTCAATACATACACGTTGAATTGAAGAATGAATGGATGGATGAAACAAACACTCACAGTACTGAGACAAATTCGTAATTAAGTAGGTGATCAAGCAGGAATAGTTTTTTAAAAGAGAAAACACATACAAAGGTTTTCTTGTATGGCTCATATGCCAGAAGCCAGAAGCCCAATTCCATGAAGGGAAGGAAGCACTCCTGAAATCACACAGCCTCTCACAGTAACTGGGATATACAGAATATTGACCTCTCTGTCTTCGCATTATTCCTTAAAAGGGTCATATCTCCATGCTGTCCCCTGACCTCTAGTCTGAAGGTCGCTAAGGCACCAGGCCACAGCGGGTTTTCCTCTCCCTTTCTGGACTGGCCTCCAGAGACATCTCTTACCAGGTCTCAGACATAACCCCAATCCAGACGATCTGTAGGTTGACCTTTATTCTGTTAAATTGTGTAATAACATGAATATTCAAATCTAGACATTTTAAACAGGAAAATAAAATCCAAGTTTTACCATTTCAATTGTTATCATTTTTCCTGCAACACAATACATCATAAATTTTAAAAGTCTCTGTCCTTAGAAGGGGACAATATTCAGACACACTGGGGGTAATTTTTTTTAAGTCTTCTTGCTTCATAATTATACCCAATGCACATATATATTTATATAAATGCAGACATATAAAGGAAGTATTCACAAAGGATGAGCAGTGGACAAACACAAAGCCATGCTTTGATGTTAAAGATGCAGCCCTTTTAGTGCTGAAAAGGACATGGAATTGAATTCTTGGGCATCACTGAGAATGGTGTCTATTGTTGAACGTGGAGAGATCACAGAAGTCTGGTCTAGGGACTTTGCTCTGTTCTAAGGTGAATTCTCCCTCACTCAACTCAAACATGAAAGACATCCTGGCATTGAGCCAAATGCCTGGGCCCCGGTGTTCTCCAGATTAAAACCAACCCAGCACCCCAAGCCTGGGCCACCATGAACTGAAAAACCTGGACAACATTTACCCCAGGGGAAGACTGCAATGGCGGGGTCTCCTGACTCCCCTGCCACACACTTTGGCACACATTCAGCAACTCTATATTTGATGGCCATCTTTCCCTAAAAAAGAGCAAGAATTGACATTAGTGGTTGTT